>NC_056739.1:187593681-187783681 GCF_019279795.1 Protopterus annectens | reverse complement strand
TTGGAACAAACGCAAACAGGTGCTTAACAAATGTAGAAAAATTCCAGGTAATACCTCTCACACAGTGAAACTAGCTAGAAAAGTATGCAGCAGACAATAAAAGTGCTATAAATAACTCAAAAAAATAAGCAAAAAACAGGATACTTAATGTTATATATCACAGATCAGTTTGCTCAGTGCCCTTCCTCCAATTAGCTCAGTGTGAAATGGCCTAAAAATAGTGTATGCACGGCTGTCACATTTAAGATGTGAATTGGTTACAGTGGGGATTGAATCGGGAGATGCTGCTAGCAAAGCTTATGCTCTAACCACTACACTATTGCAGCACTTAATGAATCCTTTAGTTGAAGGTCTAAGGAATTCTGTCAGGCCCCCAAGCTAATTGTCGAAAGCTCTTTAATGCACCTGCCCTTAAAGCCCTGGTGATACTTCAGTCCGTGAAGTTTTGCACGATGCGTTTGCTGAGAACACTGCAGATTGATTTCCATTCCTCCTTTCCCAAAAGCCTGATCACTTTTGTAAGGTACTAGTCTCCCACAAGCACATCTGGAGGAATCCAATGGCAGATCCATTTGTGGTATCTCTGGAATCCAATAAGTGATCATCTGGACCTGCAACAAAGAATCCCTTCCCAAAAGATGGCGAGAGTGGATGCGTAGGCAGAGTCTGCAAAAAGACTTGTACCTCCGCTATCTTAGCCATGAGAGCTCTGAGCTGCCAGTTCCATCTGTTCAAATACCTTGAGTCACACTTGGGTATTGGGGAAATGCAAGATAAGCTTCCAGCGAGACATCCAAGAAATGTACAGTGTAGGTCTCCTAAGTGTCTAGACATTGTTAAATGTGGTTGTGATGTGTGTGGATGCATCATGCAGGGCAGCTGCTATGGGGTCTGTCAGATGGAGACATGCCTGGCTAAGGACGTAGCCCCTGTCATTATCAAATTTAAAGCTCATCTTTTTAATGCCTCTCCAAATAAGTTTTTCTATGGATCTCCAGCTTAGAAGTTGTTGAAAGACTTGACAGGAAATGGGGATCAAATGAAGTTAGTATAGAGGAGCCAGCTCCCTTATCCCTAAATACAACAGAAACAAGCCATCCTGGGAAACCTTGCCCCCCCTCAATTTTCACACGGCTGGAAGGGCTATATACCAAAGTGGCAAACCAACCTGCATCGCGGGAGAGTTTAGGCTCTTTCTCCCCCTAGGGATCAGCTGTGACTATGCTCAGTACCCTCTACCCCAAAAATCACACCCTTACTCCATTTACTTTGTGGAAGAGATCTTTTATTCACTGGAAGCTGATCAGAGGACAAGTGAGTATTGTAGGTAATAGATAACATCTATTCTATACAAGGAAACTGATTCCACCTTTCTTAGATCTGCTGCAAAGGGCTCCATCCATACAATCCTTCCATCAGACTTGGACACATAATTGTACTCGCTCCTCTTAGTTTCTGGAAAGGAAGAAACGTGGAGACCCATACTGAACCTTTCAAAGCTCAAACTCCTGTTAGTACCAAAATTCAGAATGTTAAGCACTTCAGAAATCTTTACCCTTTATTTTCCTAGAGGTTTGAATATTGACCCTGAGAGTTGGCATAATGGTTGAGGTGTTTGGCTCACATCCACAAAGTACAGGGTTTTATTCTCACCTTTGAAAGGAAAATTGGCTAAGCTTAAAATGTCACACAAGAGTAGCTAGTCTAGTACTTAACTATGAACCTGTGATTTGAAGGACGCCTACCTTGTTCCTATCCTTCAGGAACACATGTGATTCTTGTGGTTTCAGGCAGGGGACTTGTGCTACCAATTTTGTGCCTTACCATTTGGCTCATCTACTGCACCCAGAGTATTTGCCAAATGTTTGGCATGAGTCATTACTCTTTGCATTATCACTAAGGCCACCCAGATGAGACAGCCATGCAAATCAAAACAGATTGCTTTAAGAAGGTGGTCCTTACTCTGTCAAAGTCACGACTACCACCCAGCACCAGGGTTACCTTCCTGAGGCAGACAAACTCTGTCCAGCATAGAGGGCTTTTCGTCCATGAAGCATTGTATTGTTCCTCTTAGAGTAGTATCTATGCAGTAAACATACCATTACTGCAGGGGATTTTCCAGTGGTCCTGGGGTACGTGATGTCTTGCATTATTTTGGTTCCGTTGGTAAAACTGCATTTGAGGAACATGTCATGGTTCCTAAAAAAATGCTATCAACTCTGGTACTTTCTAGAAATGGCAGTACCCATTCCTACCAAGCAAAAAAAAAAAAAAATCTGATGGGAGGGGTATGAAAGCCAAACCATTAGCCCTCTTTCAGCCTTGTCCCAAACTCTAATCACCAGCAGCTTGGACATTTCTTTGGGATCACATGCTGGCAACTCTAAAGTCCAAGAGATGTGATGGACCCTAGGCTGCTCCGTATATCACTGTAAAGATGTCAGTAATTTTGGGCTTGAGAGCTTTCCAAGAAAGACCCCTTACCAGGGCTATAACAATATTAATGGAGAATGCTGCAGTGATGTGGTGTACAAACAGGGAGGAACTAATTTCTGCCACCTCTGCAGATTAGGAATGGAACTAGAATATCTTCATTCTATGTAAAGAACTGGATTATTTTAGAGTAAGGGCATGCTGCTTCTGTTTCTGCATGCCTTCCATGTCCCCTTCTGTATATGCTCATACCCCTTATCCCCCCAATGAAGCAGTTCCTGTAAGGGGTTTTGCATCCAAGGCCACCTAGATGATGGTCTGCACCATTCTGAGACTTAAATTATGTACTGGAGAGAATGCTGCTGTTTGAGACTATGGCCTCAGCATCACTCCGATTGCCTGCTTGCTGGGAAAACTACCCTGTTGCAGATGTTAATTTCAGCCAGGCTTGTATCTCAGCTGATGTTCCTGATATGATGTTGTTGTCGTCTTTCGGCTTTTCCCGGTTAGGGGTTGCCAAAGCGGACCTCCAGTCCTCTAATAATTGGCAGTAGATTTTCACAAATGCCGAGGTGCCAGCTCGACCGTCAACGAAGGCACGGCCATTTACGCATGTCTTTCAAACGCCCACCCAACAGGCAGGAGGACTTGCAGACTCCACACAGAAGGCACTCCCCAAGTCCTGATATGTAAGATTCCTTATTTTTTACACAGTAATCTTGAGCGCAAGCCCTCTCTCCTTGTCCTAACCCTTATTTCCTTCTTGCTCAAGGTGGTATCAGTCTCCTTGAACAAAGTTATTCTCCCTGTATTGTTTTCTAACTCTCAAAAGAGGTGGGGAGGATCCTACACTTGGGTCTGCAGGCAACTACATTTTTGTACACAGAGCAAAACTCCTAACAGTTCTGGTTCAGTTGGCATAACTGTCAGAAGGTAAACAGTGAAAGCCAGTGGAAAAGAATTTCCAAATGGATAGCCAAGTTTACTGCATTTTTACTCCCCATGGAAAGCAGATTACTGGTGGAGTCCGGACTTAACAAGGGCAAAAGCTACCACTGCAGCATTCCTAAAAGGGGACACCTATGTAGACCATTTGGAAGCAGCTTACTTGGTCCTCTGTACAAACCTTCACCAAACATTGCCACCTTGATGCTATATCTTGAGCCAGGTTTACCTCTTCTGTACTGTATATTCTGCTGTACCTGTCCCTAAATATTGTCCAACTTACCTAGTAGAAAAGCTCTAGGAGGATTCCCATGACTTAATACTGCAATATTGACAATGCTGAACTGGGTACAATTGTGTAGTTAACTTAACATAAATGTAGGTGTTCAGATAGGTCAGTGTTGCAGTGCCATTTCCCCCAGTCATACTCCCTTCTCTTCTGCCTTTGGAGTTGTGGAGAGTACCTAGCCTATTCACCAACCCTGTCCCCTTGACTCTTATTTAAGAGTCTCCAGCTGGCAGTAGGGTGAATGGGGCATGTCATGCTCTACCTGAGGTATTAGGTTTTGATACCTTGGTTAAAAAAGACTTGAAGGTGGCATTGGCCAGCATACCTTTATGCCACTGTTTTGATGAACGGAAAGGATGTCAGTCTGGGTGCAAGACTGCTGCTTTGGCCAACTGCACACTTCAAAAGCATGGCAGAAGTCCCAAGACTTAGTATTGCAACATGGTATTTTAACTACGCAGTTGTACTTTATTCCATCTACCTTTGTTAATGAAACTCGGGAGAATTTTGAGAAATAAGTTTTCAGCTGAAAGTTTAAAGGATGAAGGATTGGAACCTAATTTGTAATTAGTGAGGATTTTATTAGGAGAATATTGAAGAGAATATAAATAGATGTTTGATTTCTGAAAAAATGCAAATTAGGAATTCATATTAAATTTCATAAGATTCGGTAACTGGGCTTGACTAGATAGAATGATTTCACATGAATGTGTGTTTAACTGAAAGCTATGATTCCTGTCCTCTAAGTATCAGATTGTGTGTCAGTTAAAATGAAAACAAAGCTGCAGGGTCATGTAGAAATGAGACATTTTAACTTTTCTATTTGTTGGAGAACTTTAAGGAATGGATAGTAGGTACGATTTGAGAGCTGTTAAGTAATGGATAGTAGGTACGATTTGAGAGCTGTTAAGGAAGACTGATGACCTTCAGAGAAGCACAGATAGAGTCTAAGGAAAACTGACATAAACACAAATCAGAAAAGGATGAGAAAAAGGTAATATGAATTATTTTATGATTAACAAAGGTTGAGTTGTTGTAGAGATGGGGGGGGGGGCATCACAATGAGTAGGAACAACTTCAGAGTATTAAAGGAGAGTATTTGGACAACATGTATGAGTTTAAAAAAAAAAGCTGGTTTTAAGCAGTTTAGTAATCCTAGAGTGCAGAAACATTTAGCACAGCGACTTGGGCAACAAAGTAGAATAGGCTGTAGACAAACTGTGGGAGACTTTGCAAAGAAAGAACACAGATCCTATAGAGGTATTACATTTTTCATAAGATTTATGAAGGGTTCCTGTCACATAGTCTAACTTTTACAAGTCCTCATGTGTTCGAGACCATAAGTTCGAATTTGTAAAAGTTTGAGCGTTTCAGTGGAAATCTCCATAAGCAGAGGTTTCCATTTTATTCAGTGTGGTGCGATCTCAGTCTGTATATTTAAGTAGTGGGGGGTGCATGGGTGCTTGTCCCCCTGCTTAAAACAGTTTGTTTTCCTTTTTTAATGCATAGCTGAAGTTTTGTAACTTCGAACATAATGGTTTGAACATTGCGTGTTCGAAGTTATAAAACTTAGACTATGTGATATAGACCAGTTTATGAAAATTTGTGTTAAGCCAAGAAATGAGTACCCAGGAAAGATGCAATTGGAAATGTTTATGGAAGATTCTTATGCCAGGTTTAGAATATGATAATTTTGTTAGTCTATTGAAGTGAAATGTAAGAGATGTATAATCAGGAGGGACATGTCCACAAATACTTTACTCCTATGGCAAAGTGGAAGTTTGGAGAAAAGGGTGATAAGATTCAGAAGGCTTTGCTTGAATAATTTTTGTATTTCTGGGGAAGAAAAAAAAGTGATATTTGTATTGGTGTGAAGACCATTCAGCTATGTCTTCATGTAGACCAATTTTAAGTTGAAGATATGATTAAAGTGTTAATATCTACATTAGCTAAGAAAATGGCAAAAACAAAATTAAAACATCTGTGTGGTTTTATGGAGGGGAGGCAAACACAATGACCTCAATAAAACCATAATTTAAGACTGAAGAGGAGTGTAAGAAAATACAGCTAGTATTGGCTAGTCTTGATTCCAAGAAAGTATTTTGTAGAGATGGTTGGGGTTTTGAGTAAGGTAAGAGTATTTGCCTTTGATAATTTTATTTATTTATTTATTTTACATTTGTTGACCGGGATAGTCCGACTGGATACATGTCCATTTTCAGCGGAGGCCCGGGGAGAAAAGCTCCAACAGTGTCTCAATGACAGATAGTTACATAATAGAGTTTAAGATGAACAAGAAAATGAAAAAAAGAAAAAAAGCAATTTACATACCATCATAAAACTACCATGCTCTAGCAAACAGAATACTACAGTTCATTATACAGTACTTTAAAAACATGCTAGCAAAGTCATTAGGACAAATTATATCTTAGAATTTGGCTAAGATACAGTGTTCTTTTTGAGGTTAGATATCCCCTCTCTAGGTGGTTCTTTTTGGGATTGGATTATACTAAGAACTAGTATGGGCTTGGTTTAACGTCAAGGAGCTAGTCTGGGTTTGTGCAAGGACAAAGCCAATGTGACTTGTAATGGAGTTTTAGACTCTCTTTGAATTGAACTAGTGAAGTTATAAGCATGAGGTTGTTGGGGAGGGAGTTACATATTTTTCCAATGGTACTGGCAAGAGTGTCACCACCTAGGTTGTAAGATTTTATTGTTTGGACAAGGAGTCTATTTGCTGAACGAAGGCAACTTAGATTGGTGTAAAGAATTATTATATTTTTCAGAGCAGGGAGTTCTCAGGTTAAGGATTTTAAATGCTTCTATGACTTGGTACAGCTGGAGAAGATTTGGAAGTTCTATCCAGCAAAGTTTTTTCAGGTTAATGCAATGGTGTGTTCTGTAGGGCAAGCCAGTTACAAATCTGGCAATATGACTATAACAAGATGAGAGTTTGTTTAGGTCAGATTTGTTAAGGTTAGTAAGCACAGGAGAGGCATATAGTAGGGTAGAGAGAAGGTGTGAGCGGGCAGTGGCCGCTCTGGCAGTTGGGGTTAGGAAGGTTTTTATCCTGTATAAGGACCCAAGTTTCTTGTTTACTGATTTAATGGTTTGGTTGATATGCATATCAAATCTAAGTTTATTGTCAATGTTTACTCCTAGTAGCTTTGTATAGGAGTCTGGGGAGATGATGGTCCCATTGTTGGATTGTATAGTGAAATGTGTGGTAGGTGGTTTATTTGTTGGGTAGAAGAGAAGTAGTTTGGTTTTATTTGGGTTTAAGATCAGGTGATGGTCAGCGAGCCAGTTTTCAACTGTAGTAAAACTGCGCTGGGTTGTAGATAGCAGGTTTTCTAGAGAGGCGTTGGAACATATTAGAGTTGAGTCATCTGCATACTGAATACAGGTGGCTTCAGGGATAATTGTATGGAGGTCATTTATAAAGACTGAAAAGAGAAGAGGTCCTAATATGGAGCCTTGAGGAACTCCTATGGTATTTGGTAACAGGCAAGAGAGCTTGTTCTGCCACACTACTGCTTGTAGTCTGCCAGTGAGGTAGGCTTGAAACCAGTCAAGAGCTGCATTTTCTAGATGCAGGGTTTTCAGTGTGGAGAAGTAGCTGGTGGTTTACCATGTTGAAGGCTTTCGACAGGTCCAGAAAGAGAGCTGAGGATTTTTTTTTGTTTTTTCCGGCTATGGTTAATTTTTTCGGTAAAAGAGAGGGCAGTGGTCGTACTGTGATGGGGTCTAAATCCATGTTGAGAGTCGGTTAGTAGTTTGTTCTGGGTGAGATAGGACATTAGTTGGTTGTGCACACACTTTTCCATAATTTTGGCAAGTGGTGATAGTATGGCTATTGGTCTGTAGTTTGATAGTTCTGTGGAAGAGCTCCCTTTATGGAGTGGTATAACATAGGATATTTTCCATATTGAAGGGTTTGTGGCCTCTGTTATGGTTCTGTTAATTAGGATCGAGATAGGTTAGGCTATGACATCTGCAGCTATTTGCAGATATTCGGCTGGGAGAAGATCAGCAGAAAGGGTGGTTGGCTTTAGCTTTTTCAATAGGGATCTGATAAAGGATGTGGACACAGGTTGGAAGTTAAGAGAGTAGCAAGTTGGGTGTAGCATTTTTTGATGTGGAGGAGGGAGGAGATAGTTGGTTAGCTAAGGACTGAATGGTCTCTGTGAAGAAAGTATTGAAGGTATTTGCTGCTACTTGGCCCTTATCACATAATGTTCCTGGGGTAGGAGTGGAGGATTTTCCTGGTTGGAGAAGTTTATTTAAGCCTGCCCAGAACTTTTGAGGGTTATTTTGGTGTTTTATGTTGCAGATGGTAAAAGTAGTTTTTCTTGTCAAGTGTGATGGCTTTTTTAGTCTTGTTTCTTAATTGTTGGAATTTAATGCTATCTAGGGGTAGCTTGGTAATACGCCATTTGTCCCATGCTTTATCTCTAATTGTTATTTTAGATTTGGACTCTGTTAGCCAGGGTGCTAGTTGTGTTTTAATTCTGAGTGATCGTTTTGGAGCATGAGAGTCAAGTATGGTAAGGAATGTGTTATTAAAGAATGACACTGCCTCATCTAGGGGAAGGTACTTTAGCTTTGACCTGTTACAGGATTTGAGTTCCATGTGAAATTTTGTTGGCTCAAAGTTTTTCTTGGTTCTGACGGACCTATAGATAGGCAAACTAGCGCTGATGGTTTTGTCTTTCATATTGTATGTGATCAGGTGATCACCAAGATCATTGGGGAGAGTCCCAGACATATACTTTTGGGGGTGGCTGTTAGTGAGTATCCAATCAAGAATACTCTCTCTTTGGTTAGAATTTCCTAGTCTGGTGGTGGAGGATATGATCTGTTAGAATCCATTGAGGTTTATAAAGATGGGGTTGGATTGTGCAGAACATGGGTTCCAGTCAATATTAATATCGCCCAGAACAATAGTTTCTTGAGGGTAGTTGTTAGCTATCCAATTTAGAGTGGTCTCCATTGTTTCTGAATTATTCCCAGGGGGGATATAGATCACAATTAGATTTATGCTTTTTTGATTAGTTGTAGTTTTAGAGCTAGTATTTCAGCATTGGAGACCTGGGGCGGTTGCCTGGGATTAAATATGATAAGTGTGCTTTTGTATAAGACAGCTATCCCACCTCCCCTTTTCTTTATGCGATCAACTCTGAGTATATTGAGCCCAGGTGGCAGGATCTCATTATCTTTGGTTGATGGATTAAGCCAGGTTTCTGATAGACACATGTCAGGGAGGTAGGTTGCTAACACAGCATGCAGGTTATGTACCTTGTTGCTTAGGCTTATGTTTAAATGGCAAATTAGAAGGGTGTTGGCCGATCTGTGGGAGAATGGAAGGCTGGTAGAGTCTGGAGTTGAGGATGGGCCTGGATTAGGATGGATGTCTCCATCTTTGGTTATGTTTTTTCTTAGGTAAGCTAGTAGTCCCAGGACTTTAATTAGTAGTTTTAGACCATATTTGGATTTTTGGGTTGTTTGGTACAATTTATTAAGATACAGGTTGTTGGAATTTGTAGTTTTTGGGGTTGTATAGTAGGGGGAGAGTTCAGCAATAAGCGGAGGTGAGGGGGTACTGGTTTGATATTTTGGATAGTGGAAGCCTGAAAATGGCAGATGTTCATAGCTAGTTAGGAAGTATGGTATAATTATGAGCGGCAGGATGAGGGGGAGGATTTTACAGGTTGGCTTTGACATGGTGCGTGGAATGGTATTCTTTGTCTAAGGATGAGGGTAAATACTTTGGAGGAGTGGTAGTGATTAATCTTTAAAGTGGTGGGAGGGGGAGGGAGATGATAGAGAGGAAGCTATGTAGGTTGGAAAGGTAGTAGGGGTGTTTCTTAGTAGCTATAAATGTGGTAGTGGGGGGCGGGTGGGATAAGGGGGCAGGGTGGGGCGTGTAGCGAGCCCGAGCGAAGCGAGGGTGAAGCGGAGTGGGGCTAAACCTGCCAAACCTGCCTCGGACTTTCAAGGGCCAGTGAACAGTGTGAGTTAATTGAATGAAGTGTGTGCATAGAGGAACCTGTTTTCATCAGTTTGGTTCATTAAGCACCAGACTATACCCTGTCTCTATTATCCGTGCAGGCTACAATTTCTGCTGGTATTATCCAGGGGAGTAGATTTATTTGGCTATGATTATGGGGTTTACTGCTGTGTTAGTGAACCCTGTATTTTGGCTTTAGCTGAGATAAATATAGGTTTATTTATGCTTAGTTACAGGAATTATTAACTTTGGTCGAGCTTTATGGTTGTAGTGGGACTATGGAGTTGACCTTGTCCATGCGTTCGCAATAAAATATTGGAGTTGAGGATATAGGAAGGACCAGAAGCAAGATTTAAGGTAGGAAGGCTCCTCTCTGCCAAGATGTGTTGAACAAAAAAAAAATGGCAGGAATGACCTCTTCCTCTTAGTTCCATTATATTTAGAGCCATTGACAAAGAAAATGAAGGTTTCACAAATTGAAGGATTTTACTGGTGTTAAAGGCTAGCCTTGTTTACTGTTATTTTGTACTTGATAAATCCAGAGGAGGACACTAGTACTGAACATTTTAGAGACTTTTGGGTTATTTAAGGATTTAAAATAAAGATAAAACAGCAGCTATAGCAGAAACCATGCCCCACACAAACTGAGCAATACCCTACTATTAAATGATAACCTGGCAACATTTCAAGCCCCCATAAAACCCCAAAACACTGTTGCATATGTGAAACTGTTCACAGAAACCCAGTACACGAATGTTAGTTGCATAAAGGCAGCTGTACCCACCTGGAAAATGTATAAAAACTAAAAAAAAAAAAAAAAGCTACCCTAGTGGAATCACACTACCAATAGGCTCTATAACAGAAGGAAGAAAATCATTACAGAAAATTAGGATGTGTAGTACCCCTCAGGATCAAATCAGTGTCATCAAAGTAAACCACTCCATGGATAAAAGTCTACCAAAACCGAATTTGATGTAAATTTTATCTGCCTGACCAAGGACAACCACATGGCAATTTTAGCTATGTCTGCAGCCTCAGACAGTACACAATTGTTTGCAATGTTCATTATTATTGGAACCACCTACACTGTGACAGAAGATACAGCAAACCTACTGGCAGACCGATTTAGCTCTACCCTCCTTCCCTCAGGAAATTCCATCAAATATAACTCCCCCTACTATCATTAGGGAACAGGTCTTCAGTGCTCTTATGTTGCATTGATGGACCCAGGCAATCTCCCAGGATGCCTTCTAAACGGCATGAAACATGACTTATCAGACCCTCTGGATTTGCTGTTAAACCATAGCCTCCAAACAGGCTTCATGCCTAATGAATGGTGAACAGCAACAGTCATACCTCTGCACAAATGTGGGCCATCAACAGATCTGGAAACTGCAGACAAGTAAGTCTCGGTAGTCTCTTATGCAAGGCCATGGAAAGAATTATGGAAGTAATCAGTAATGATAAAGCAAACTCCAGACACTGGACCTAACAGTTTGGTTTTGTCTAGGGCAGGTTGTGCTTACTCTCCCTGGTGGCTGACTTTGAGAAGGTCACCAAAGTAGTGGATGAGAACAAAACGGTTAACACTGCCTACTTTCACCTGGCTAAGGCTTTGGACCTACTTCTCCACTAGTGCATTGTCAAACTCGAGGTTTGGTATAAACCTGTCACCTGGTGGATAGCCAGCTGGCTCACGGACGTGACACAGGAAGTTAGAGGAGTAGTCCACTTCAACAAATCCTTCACAAGCAGAGTTCTTCAGGGGATTGGTCCTGGGACCACTTCTTTTTTGGCATTCACTTTTGTGAAGTAAAGGCTAATGTCAGCTTTTGGCTGACCAAATTTGCAGAAGAAGCAAATTGGGAGCAGTCATAGCATCCCCTACTGGCACTAATGTTCTCCAGGAAGAGTTGATATCGACAGGTAACTTGTTAGAGCCATGAACTAAAACTAAATGCCAAAGCATGCATAATAGTGTACTTTGGGAGTCCACCACCCCTAGCAACTTATCATATTAAGAGTACACCTTGAGTTGACCCAGTATTTAGGGACTTAGGACCACACATAATCAGTAAGCTAGCCTTTGACCATCACATGTATGCACTAGTGAGGAATTCATCCTATGTTCTGCAACTTTTACACAAAGGTATGGCATTTAGTTCCAATGAGGTCATAGGTCTGAATGCTGGATACAGTGGAACAAGCATTGAGAACAATACCCCCATTAGTATGTACCTAACTAGGCACATAGTTGGAATGTTCTCAGAGGTTCCTCACTAAAAGAATGCCGGTTATAAGTTATATGTCCTTTGTAGACAGCCATAAAGCCCTGTCCCTATATTCTGTCTCTTGCAGGCTGTTGAGGAGAGATCTATGCTTGGTATGCAAGGCGTTGTCAGACCACATCTTGATGGCCCTTCTGCATATCAACAAAACAGCACCATTCTAAAGACTTACCTTGCCTGTGATATAAATAGGACCTGCTGGAGAGACTGGTATCTATCAGAAACCACCACTTCTCTGGTACAGGGCTCCCCATCCATGTGAAGTCCTCCCTAACTCAAGTCAAGTGTAGCTTGGACAATTGGATGGGGTACAGGAAAATTCATCCCTGGTTTAACCTTTGTCTCTAATAGACACAGGCAGCCTGTAAAAGGTTCATTTCCCAAGCCCTTGCATGCAATTATCAAGAACTGGTCAGAGCTTTGGGGTGCATGGCTAAGCTTAAAAAGGCCCCAGTGGTCATTCGTGTAGGACTGCACACCTAGATGCATCCTCATTGTTGCAAATAAAGTTCCATTCCCCACCAATGAGTAGTATTCCCTGCCTGTTTCTACCAAAGTTTTCTTAAGATCCATAATAGCAGTTTTAGGTGGAATATAAATGCCGGCATAATCTGTATCCCTTGCAAATAGCACCTTACCACAAATCTACCATTATATATTTTTTTCTTCTGTCACTATTGGAGCTCTTCTGGCAGTTAGTACAAGCATTGTTCCTTTGTCTCATTCTACTGAATATCCATCCTGAAATCCTTTATCAAATTCACATGCTCAGTTCTTTCCAAATGTCTCCTGTTGCATTTGTATATAGATTTGTTTACTGGGGTAATGCACCAATTTAGGCCTAGCCCAGATTAACATCGTTTGCACTCTGCATTTCTTTAGTGTAATTAGTCTTTCCTTTTTGTCTATACCTGTGAGACCACTCACATTCCAAGATATGGAAAAGTGTTGTCTTTCGGCTTATGGGGGTCGCCACAGCAGAACTCCGGTCTGCTAATGTTTGGTAGTGGATTTTTACATGCCGTGTTACCAGCCCTGAAGCACAACCTTCAATGAAGGCACGCCCATTCACTCATGCCTCCACACAGAAGACGCTCTAGCTGAGAATCGAACGCGACAACGTCTTGCTGTGAGGCGACAACGCTACTGCAGCGTGTCATTGTTATGAGTAATTATTCCCACCCATTATAGAGAAATGAGAACCAAGGAAAGATACAAATAGAAATGTTTGTGGAAGATTCTTAAGCCAGATTTAGAATATGATGCTCAATTTAGTATTGGAGGCTGCTTTTTCAAATCTCTTTCCAGCTTTTGTGATGCATGCACCTAGTGTTGAGCAGGTTGGTAGTTTATACAGTTTTCTTCTGATCTATATGTGAATGTCACATTTTACAAAACTTTGTTTTAATGAAAATTCTCCAAAAAAGAACCCCCCCCCCCCCCCCCCCCAGAACCTGTTAACTTAATACAAATACGCAAAGCTAAGTACATCTTCAAGTAATACCAAGAAAACAACGCCAAACTGGTGTTTGCCACCACCAAAACCAAACAAAAAACTGGAACTGGAAGTAAAGCGAAGAACCTCTTCCAAATTTTATTATAAAACACTAGTTCACAGTACAGCACACAATAAATCCAAATGAACGCCTTCACACTCAGCGTTTTCGTCACTACTGGACTTCATCAGATAAAAAACAGCTATTCCTAATTCCCTTTTATATAATTTAAAAAAACAATGAACCAATCCATTTCTAGCCTTCAAAACATACCAATTAATTATTAATGATTTGTGTTCTAAAAAGGTAAACACATGAATTTAAAAACCACAGTTGTTTCTTACATAGTCATAAAACTTTATAATATATAAAAACATCCTAACATTTCTTTTACCTTATTTAATTTTTAAATATTAATTTAAGTTAAAATAAATAATTTAATAATTAAAAATATGTGTATGAAATAAAATAGATGAAAGAAAGTATAGTCATTGTAAACCTATATTCCTATGTTGCCATAGTGCCATCTTCTGGTTATATTTATCATCACACATTTCCCCTCATATTTCAGCTCTTATTTTCAAAAGAGCCTGGATGGATATATGATCATTTAACCCAGGTTTTCTGTTGGCTTCTAGGGCTATCTGCCACCACATTTCTTTGTATGCTATAAGTTCTTCCAGGGGACCCCCTCTCTTACTACCAATTATTTGTTCCAACACAAAAAATTGAAATTTGGACCCTACACAAACCTTGGAATGTCTGTAGATGGCATTAGTTTCTTTTTTAACATCGTACATATGTTCATATATTCTTCTTTTAAGGCACCTTTCCGTCTTCCCAACGTAGAAAGATGGACATGCCATGCATATAGCCAAATATACTACCCCCCTTGATTCACAATTGTAATATGCCTTGCTTTTTAACCATCTTTTTCTCCCTTCCAGGAAAACCTTTCCTTTGTCCAAAATGTTTTCACATTGCGTACACCTACCACATTTGAAAGTACCAGTTTTTACCCTACCTCCTACATCTTTTTTCTTTCTGTTGTCAGTACTATTTTCCAAACATCCTTTTATACTAATAGTATTTTTGAATATAACTTTAGGCATCTGGGAAGAAATACCTTCTAAGTCAGTAAAATTCTTAAATCTCTCCCATTCTCTATAAAATAGTGATTTTACTTCCTTATTTGGTATATTATATTCAAGAATGAGTGATTGTTGAAAATTTTCTATCTGAAGTAGGAGATTCATTTGTCTGCAACCTGTGGGTTATGGATCCGATATCGGATCCGAACCGGCATGGTTTACCAGCTATGGATCCAAGCTCTCAGCTCCTCCCCTCACCCATAATGCCCTGCTCTATCCTCATGACCTCCGATCTCGTTTGCCGCGCATGGTGACCAGATTGTTTTTCCAGCTCTCCAGCGAAGTGCTAGTTCAAGTATTTAAATTGTAAAATTTAAAGATTTTTTTGGTTATTTGTGTGAAAGTGTAGGTTTCCCCTTTGGTATATTTACTTTTTTTAGTGTTTAATCTAAAAGTTATATCCCTCCCCTCGCTGTTAGCGTAGTGTGTGTTGGGCCTGTGAGTGATTTTTGTGTTTTCTTTAGTTACTTCTTTAGTTATAGTAACTACTGTTGTAGATTGGGATGTCTGAGCAACCCAAGTCTATTTTTTCTAAATGCTCCGAGTGTGGCCATAAGCTTTCCCCAGCTGATGGCCACACTCGGTGTGTTAGATGCCTGGGGGTTGAACACCTCACATCTGGATGTTCCATTTGTGCAGGGTTCAACCCCAGGGCATTGAAGGAGCGGAGGTCCAAGCTTGTTTTGGCGGGCCTTTTACCGCCAGACTCTGCTCCGACCTCCGCTCCTTCGGGAGTAACCGTACCCACGGTTATTCCTTCTGCGGCTCCCCCTCCTCCTCCTGGGACTCAACCTCCCGTTTCTGGTTCGGAGGAGAGGGATGCTAAAAAAAGGGACCGGAGGGAGAAGCACCATAAGCGGCGGGCCGAGACCTCTGTTTCGGCCCCGCCAGCCAAGCGGGCTTCTCCCCCGGCTCCATTGTCGGCTCGGTCTCCTCCTCCTCTGCTCCAGTCTCCAGTGTGTTTTTCACCGGGACCTGAGGAGGAGGAGACCCGATCTCCGTCGAGGCTATCGAGGAGGCACTCTAGGCCTACCTCGGTAGCCTCGTCGAGATCTACGTATAGCCTTTCGGATGCTGATCTGGACCGGATGATGAGAAGGTTCATCCAGGCCCAGATGCAGATGGGAGTGCTCTTGCCTCCCCTCTGGGGAGCTCAACCCCTTTTTCAAACAGATTGCTCCTTCTCCAACCCGCTACCCGGGTTCGGAGCAGTTGGAGCCGAGCAGCCGAGCGGGGTGGGTCGGCGCCGATAGTACTTTGTACCGGATCCGACCCTGCCCTCGAGTGCATCGGATCCGACCTCGGAGCCTGGATCCGAGCCTCGGATCCGGGGATCAGTGCTCCTTCGGCGCCGTCTGTGTCGGAGCGCACTGTCCCTTCGGATCCGGCGCGCCGGCTCAGATCCACTCTTCGGATCCGAGGGGAGCCGATTGTCGGATCCTTTGGTCGAGGTCGGCTCCCTTCGGCGCGTTTGATGTAGTGGAGAGGGCCCTGTTGAGGGTCTCCGGACCCCGGCACTTGTTTCGGCTCCGTCCCGCTCCTCTGCACTGGGTCAGGCTTCCACCATCCGGCCCTTGGGACAGCCCGCTTCTGTGCCCCAAGCTGCTCCCCTGGAACAGGTTGCTGCTTGCGAGGAGTCCTCTGACAGCCCCCCAGAGGATGTTACTCGCAAGCATACGTGCAAAAGGAGGCACATTGACTCCCCCGAGTCTCTCACGGAAGACACGGACTTGGAGGAAGGGGAAGGCTCCCCACGGTCACCCCCCGAGGATGTCTCATTTGGAGACATCATGGAAATGCTCCGTATAAGGGGGGGTGGTCTGCCCCCAAGTCTTCCTCGGACGAGTCCGTGTTCTTGGAGGCATTTGAAGTGGGCCCGTCTACCTCTTGGGTGTCCCCTCCTGCTGACCCCCTGGTGGACCTCATTACCACCAGGGCGTGGAAGGAACCGGACACCGTGGAGCCAGTTCCTAAGAGGCCCAATAGGATCCTCAGCCCACCGTCCGACCGTGCCCATTGGAGTAAGGGGCCTCCGGTAGATGCCATGTTGACGGCGGCGGCCACCAAGAGGGAACTTGCTCAGGAGAGTCCCTCAGTCCATCCCCCGAGCAAGGAGTCTCGGATGATGGACCACTTGGGGAAGCGGATGTTTAGTTCAGCGACCTTCTCGGTAAGGGTGCTGAACTACCTGGCACACGTCATTAGGATGCAGCGAGATCTTATTAAAGAATACGCTGCATCTCCCCCAGAGTCCATGTCGGAAGAGGACAAAATGCTGCACTCCACCCGCATGGCCACTCTTAGATCAGTTACTAATACCTCTATGCGGCTACTCTCCCATGCTACGGAAGGAGCCGCTAGAGCCGCAGGGGCAGGTCTAGTCACTAGACGTCAGGCCTGGCTCCGTCACTGCGATTTTTCTGAGCCCTTCAAAGCATCATTTGCGAACGCCCCCTTTGATGGTTCTGCCCTCTTTGGCAAAACCGTTCGCGACACTTTGACCCAGAGCGAGAAGGACGGGAAGACGCTGTCTGCCGTCGGAATCTGCTTCTCTGCACCCCAGAGGCCCTACTCTAGGAACCAAAAGGGTCAGAAGAAGATGTGGTTCCAGAAGTCGCAGCAATCCCAGCCTGCTCCGGACAACCAGTCCTTCCGAGGCAGAGGAGGACAGGGAGGACGCCACCCTAGAGGCAGAGGGGCTCCCAGGAACTTCGGGTCCAGAGAACCCTTCTCTGAACGGCCCGCGCAGCAGCCCTGAGGGGTTGCCCGGCTGCTCCACTCTGGAGGCAGTCGGGGGACGTTTTTCGGGGCACCTAGCGGCATGGGAGTCCATAACATCAGACCGCTGGGTTCTCCAGATCATATCCAGAGGATACCGCATCCCTTTTCGTCACTTACCAAAGTTGAAGTCCCTCCCAGACGTTCCACCCGGTCAACGGGAGGCCGCTTTGGCAGAAATTGGCCATCTGCTAAAGAAAAGAGCCATCCAGCCCGTCCCCCCAGACCAGATCGGATCAGGGTTCTACTCCAGGTTCTTTAGTGCCAAAAAAGACGGGGGAACTAAGACCAATTTTAGACCTTTCTCTCTTGAACCTGGCAGTCCCCAAGGAAAAATTCCGAATGGTCACCTTGCAATCTATTCTCCCCCTTCTGGGAGAAAATCACTGGATGTGTTCTGTAGACCTCAAAGACGCGTACTACCACATTCTGATGGACAGGCGCTCCAGGAGGTTCCTCCGCTTCCGGCTGGGAGCCAGTCACTACCAGTTCCGGGTCCTTCCCTTTGGTCTCACCACAGCCCCCAGGGTGTTCACCAAAGTATTAGCAGTGGTGGCGGCCCACCTGAGGCTTCAGGGGGTGCAGGTCTTCCCCTACCTGGACGACTGGCTTCTTACCGCCCCAACAAGGCATCTACTACTATTGGCGTCAAACTCCTTTCTCCATCTTGCTCCCTTTCTGGGCATTACAATAAATACAAAGAAATCCAACCTGGCCACACAGCTCTTAGATTTTATAGGGGCCAGGTTAGACACAAGGAGTTTAAAAGCCTTCCTCACTGCGGACAGAGTTCAAAATCTGCAGCTCCAGGTGCGGGCCATTCTCCACTCAAGTTTTGTTCCGGCGGAGTTGGTCCTGAGGGCTCTAGGGTCCATGGCGTCTGCTATAGCACTTCTTCCTCTTACCAGGCTCAATATGCATCCTCCAGTGGACTCTCTTAGTACAATGGTCTTACCTTGCTCTCCTATGCATCATCCCATTGCGATCAGCAAGGCTTGCAAGCGGTCCCTCCTGTGGTGGCTTCACTCCCCAGATCTCCACGGAGGCCGCCCATTTTGTGCTTCTCCCCCTCTCGCCACAGTGACCACGGACGCCTCCCGCCTCGGGTGGGGGGGGCATTTTGCGGGCCGGACCGTCCAAGGCACGTGGAACGATTCAGAGACCTTACTGCATATCAACGTTCTAGAGATGAGAGCAGTGCTCTTAGCGTTGCTAGCACTTCAGGACTTTCTTCCCTTGGGAACAATTGCGATTCAGTCGGACAACATGTCTGTTGTCTGGTACATCAACAAGCAAGGGGGGACAAGGTCTTACCCTCTTTGTCGAGAAGCCATGAGAGTTTGGGAATGGGCAATCTCCACCATCCGCTTCCTGATAGCAACGCACATTCCGGGTCGGTCCAACATCCTGGCGGACAAGCTCAGTCGCACCATTCTGACCCCTTTCGAGTGGTCTCTCAATTTTCAAGTAGCGGAACGCATATTCGCACGGTGGGGAACTCCTTCATGCGATCTTTTTGCCTCTCCCTCAAACACCAAGTGCGACAGTTTTTTCGCTCTGATACCCCCTCCAGGAGGTTCTCCAAGAGACGCTCTGGTGCATGCTTGGCCACCCGGTCTTCTGTACGCTTATCCACCCTTGCCTATGATGCTCCAAGTTCTTCAGAAAGCCTCTCGGGTGGGTTGCAGAATGATTCTCATTGCTCCGTTTTGGCCTCGACAGATCTGGTTCCCCTTTCTAAGGTCTCACTCGGTGAATCCTCCTTGGATTCTAGATCCCATTCCGGATCTGATATCCCAGCCATCCTGCATATCTCCTCCGAACCTGGACAACCTGAAGCTGACCGCTTGGCTGCTCCAGTTCCACTCTTGATCAGGACTCGGTATTTCGTCACCTGTTAAGGCAATCCTGGTGGCAGCTCATAAACCGTCCACTAGGAAAGTCTACCGCAGCAAGTGGAAACGGTTTTCTTTGTGGGCGGAGCGGCAAGGCCTGAATCCCTTCACGGTTCCTCTCCCTTTAGTGCTTGACTTTCTAACCACTCTTTTTAACGATGGTGCCAGCAGTTCCACAGTCAAAGTTCAACTGGCGGCAATCTCTCATTATCACATTGGTCATGATTCTAGTCCACTCATGTCAGCCAAGTTGTGTAAAATTTTCCTTAAAGGTACTTTCCTTCTCAGGCCCCCTGTAAAACAAGCGGTTCCTCCTTGGGACCTCTCCTTAGTTCTCCAGGCCTTGACCGCCCCCCCCCTTCAAACCAGCGGCTACGGTGGATCTCAAATTCTTGTCTTTCAAGACAGCCTTTTTAGTAGCCATTACATCGGCCAAGAGAGTTTCAGAGCTCCAAGCATTATCAGCTAAACCTCCTTACTTGGTATTTCATCCGGACCGTGTTTACCTCAGGACCAACCCGTCCTTTCTTCCTAAAGTAGCTTCTGAAGCAAACATTAATCAATCCATTAACCTCCCTGTTTTCTTTCCCAAATATGAAAACAAAGGTGAATACAAGCTTCACTCCTTAGATGTTCACAGGCAACTTAGATTTTATCTAAACAGAACGGCTGGTCATAGGCAATCCGACCAGTTGTTTATTTCCTTTGCTAAATTTAATTTGGGCAAGCCAATTTCTAAAGTCTCTCTATCTCGCTGGATTTCACAGTGTGTCTTATTGGCTTATCAAGCTTCAGGAAGGCCCGCACCGGAGGGTGTACACGCCCATTCAACCTGGTCAGTATCTACCTCGGCAGTCTTTAAGGCTAGGATTCCTCTAGATGATATTTGTGCAGCAGCCACGTGGGCTTCATCTCATACTTTTATTTCCCACTATAAGTTGGATCTTGCATCTAGGGGTAGAGCATCCTTTGGCTCCGCGGTGCTCCGGAATATCCTTCCATGATGGCCGCCCAAGATTCAGGTAGCTGGGGACTCTGTCCCACAGGTTGCAGACAAATGAATCTCCTACTTCAGATTTAGAAGTTATGTACTCACCATAACGTTCCATCTGAGTAGGTGTATTCATTTGTCTGCAACCATCCCGCCCTCCTATCCCCCTGGCCTTTCAGTTTCCTGCATATTATGTGTTACCCTTTTCAGGGTGTTCTTGCTGTTGGCAAACTCGATCTGAGGTCATGAGGGTAGAGCAGGGCATTATGGGTGAGGGGAGGAGCTGAGAGCTTGGATCCATAGCTGGTAAACCATGCCGGTTCGGATCCATAACCCACAGGTTGCAGACAAATGAATACACCTACTCAGATGGAACGTTATGGTGAGTACATAACTTCTAATTTTCCTTAACCTCTATTACTTTTACTTCCTTGTATGACCCAATTATGGGTTTAAATCTATCCCTTCTACCTTTTTCAACTTCAGTTCTCAAATTCTGAATGAAATCATTTGGATAGCCCCTTTCAAGAAACATTTTATGCAATAAGTCACATTCCTTTGAATATTTATCGTCCTTACTGGTCATTCTCGACCCTCTTACAAACTGCCCTTTTACTAAATTCTTTTTACAATACAAAGGGTGGGCACTGTCAAAATGTAAAAAGGAATTGACGTAAGTAGGTTTCCTATAAACACTTGTTTGGAAAATTCCATTTTCCAGGGTTATCTCCACATCCAGGTATGAAATACTAGTCTTGGAATAGTTATAAGTAAATTTTAAAAAACCTGATGTTTCTTCCATATATTTAATAAATCCTTCTAATGTTTCAATACCTCCTATCCAAAATATTATTATATCATCGAGGAATCTCTTATAAAGTGTCCAATATTTCTCATATTTGGATCCCACAATGTATTTGCTTTCCCAATTCGATAAAACTAAATTAGCAAAGGTAGGTGCACAGGCGGCACCCATAGCTACTCCCTGTAGCTGTCTAAAATATTCACCATTAAATAGAAAAAAAATATTTTTCAATACTAAGTCCATCAACCCTGTGCACACTACCTTTTCTTCTTCATGAGTTAGTCTATTATCAGGAAATATTTCTTCCTCAAACATCGTATGACCATCTACATAGGGTATCGAACCAAATAGGTCAACTATATCTATAGTCACAAAAATTAATTCCTCGTGATACAATTCGGGTTTCAAAATGGTCAATAAATCCCATGAGTCCTTCAAAATTGTCCCCTTGGTAATCCAAATATGTTTTGTCTTGACATCCACATATTTAGCTAAGGAATTTGTTTTTGACCCACCTGCTGAGACAATAGGTTTCAGGGGTGGGTCCAAGCTATTCTTCTGGATTTTCGGTATACCAAATACCAACCGGTATTTTGGGTTTAGTTTTTTTCATAGTTCAAGGTTTTATAATTAATGAGTTCCTCATTCATCATATCTTCCAATATATTATCTATTCTGTTGTAAGCCACACTATATTTTGTTTCATTTCTTAATATTTCATTCATTTTACCTTCATATACTATTACATCCATCACAACCACCCCACCCCCCTTATCAGGTTTCATGACTCTGATATTTTTATTAGCTTTTAGTTCTTCTAAAATTAAATGTTCATTGGGGTGGAGGTTGTAATAAGTTGATCTATCCCTCATATTTTTCTCTTTTCTTCTAATGTCCCTTTTCATGTTGTTCTCAAAGTTCCTTAACTGGGTGTGTATAACTGGATTAAATATTGATTTTTTAATTAATGTATTTTCTTTAATAACATTACTATTTCTTTTTACTTCCAAACCTGTGCCTTCATTGTGAAACAACAACTGCAAATTCCTTTTTCTGATAAAAAGCTTCATATCAATAAGAGTTTGTGTAGAATTCCCTTTAACCAGGGGTATAAATTTAAAACCCTTTTCCAATAATTTGAAATGCTGTTCATTTAATGCTAGGTCACTGAAATTGTAAATAGTAAACCCTCCAAGGGTGTACTTATTCCCATCTTCCTCAATATAACTTACCAATGTGTCCCCTGTCATATATTGTAATGATTTATCTTCTAATGGGTGGGGGTTTAGTATGGTCTGTATTCCCCCCCCCCCCGCTGTTGAAAATTTCCTTTTATCTTTTTTCCACCCATTCATCTTTTTCTGGTCTTTCTAATTGGGGAAATTCTACATCATATTGGTTTCCCATCCATTCCTCATTTTCGTTATATTTTTCCATTGTTTTATTATACTTGTTATTATTGTATGACTGTAATTCCCATACTGATATCTATAACCCGTCTGTTTGGGGTAAATCATTTCATTGTTATATTCCTGAATGTCTCTCCTTAATTTGTCCATTTTTCTACTCACTAAAGGTTTACATTTGTCATCAATTTCATCTTTTATTTTAAAATATTCCTGTCTCTCCTCCTTGATTTGAAAAATCAAGTCTTCTTTGATATGTATATCTAAATTTTCTATCTGCATTTGAAGGCTTTCCAAATTTCTGTTATTCTCCCTTACTATTAGCCTAACAATGTCCATCCCACATTTGTTAAACACTAATAACAAATCTTTATGAAAATCTGATCCTATCTGAACATTGTTAGGATACTTCCATGTTCTAAGCCCCTTAGGGACAATATCACGCTTTAAACACTCATTAAGGTATCCATTTTCAATCATAATAACTTTGTATTTGTGCATAAGTTTATACAAATTACTTAATTTATTACTGTAAGAGTCATTATTATTGCTTCCGTTCTGTTTGGTAACATTAGTATTAAACGAATATTGCATTTTTAGCCAGTCATTAATGTCCAAGTTTTTGTCAGAATGAACAGTACCTGTGCAACTCTGTTGCCTTTGACAGGGCTGTTGGTCGAAACTATGACTATGAAGGGGACGAACCGAATGGTAGCCGCTTCAACTTGGTTGATGAACCCAGTGGTAGTCGCTTCAATCCTGCAGACACACCGGCAATATTTATGGACAATGGGGAGATTCCTGGTCATAGTTTCGACCAACAGCCCTGTCAAAGGCAACAGAGTTGCACAGGTACTGTTCATTCTGACAAAAACTTGGACATTAATGACTGGCTAAAAATGCAATATTCGTTTAATACTAATGTTACCAAACAGAACGGAAGCAATAATAATGACTCTTACAGTAATAAATTAAGTAATTTGTATAAACTTATGCACAAATACAAAGTTATTATGATTGAAAATGGATACCTTAATGAGTGTTTAAAGCGTGATATTGTCCCTAAGGGGCTTAGAACATGGAAGTATCCTAACAATGTTCAGATAGGATCAGATTTTCATAAAGATTTGTTATTAGTGTTTAACAAATGTGGGCTGGACATTGTTAGGCTAATAGTAAGGGAGAATAACAGAAATTTGGAAAGCCTTCAAACGCAGATAGAAAATTTAGATATACATATCAAAGAAGATTTGAATTTTCAAATCAAGGAGGAGAGACAGGAATATTTTAAAATAAAAGATGAAATTGATGACAAATGTAAACCTTTAGTGAGTAGAAAAATGGACAAATTAAGGAGAGACATTCAGGAATATAACAATGAAATGAGTTACCCCAAACCGACGGGTTATAGATATCAGTATGGGAATTACAAGTCATACAATAATAACAAGTATAATAAAACAATGGAAAAATATAAAAAATATGACGAAAATGAGGAATGGATGGGAAACCAATATGATGTAGAATTTCCCCCATTAGAAAGACCAGAAAAAGATGAATGGGTGGAAAAAAGATATCAAGGAAATTTTCAACAGCGGGGGGGGGGGAGAAGGGGGGGGAAATACAGACCATACTAAACCCCCACCCATTAGAAGATAAATCATTACAATATATGACAGGGGACACATTGGTAAGTTATATTGAGGAAGATGGGAGTAAGTACACCCTTGGAGGGTTTACTATTTACAATTTCAGTGACCTAGCATTAAATGAACAGCATTTCAAATTATTGGAAAAGGGTTTTAAATTTATACCCCTGGTTAAAGGGAATTCTACACAAACTCTTATTGATATGAAGCTTTTTATCAGAAAAATGAATTTGCAGTTGTTTCACAATGAAGGCATAGGTTTGGAAGTAAAAAGAAATAGTAATGTTATTAAAGAAAATACATTAATTAAAAAATCAATATTTAATCCAGTTATACATACCCAGTTAAGGAACTTTGAGAACAACATGGAAAGGGAAATTAGAAGAAAAGAGAAAAACATGAGGGATAGATCAACTTATTACAACCTCCACCCCAATGAACATTTAATTTTAGAAGAACTAAAAGCTAATAAAAATATCAGAGTCATGAAACCTGATAAGGGGGGTGGGGTGGTTGTGATGGATGTAATAGTATATGAAGGTAAAATGAATGAAATATTAAGAAATGAAACAAAATATAGTGTGGTATCTAGGAATGAAATTAATGTGGCTTACAACAGAATAGATAATATATTGGAAGATATGATGAATGAGGAACTCATTAATTACAAAACCTTGAACTATTTGAAAAAAACTAAACCCAAAATACCGGTGGTATTTGGTATACCGAAAATCCACAAGAGTAGCTTGGACCCACCCCTGAGACCTATTGTCTCAGCAGGTGGGTCAAAAACAAATTCCTTAGCTAAATATGTGGATGTCAAGACAAAACATATTTGGATTACCAAGGGGACAATTTTGAAGGACTCATGGGATTTATTGACCATTTTGAAACCCGAATTGTATCACGAGGAATTAATTTTTGTGACTATAGATATAGTTGACCTATTTGGTTCGATACCCTATGTAGATGGTCATACGATGTTTGAGGAAGAAATATTTGCTGATAATAGACTAACTCATGAAGAAAAGGTAGTGTGCACAGGGTTGATGGACTTAGTATTGAAAAATAATTTTTTTCTATTTAATGGTGAATATTTTAGACAGCTACAGGGAGTAGCTATGGGTGCCGCCTGTGCACCCACCTTTGCTAATTTAGTTTTATCGAATTGGGAAAGCAAATACATTGTGGGATCCAAATATGTGAAATATTGGACACTTTATAAGAGATTCCTCGATGATATAATAATATTTTGGATAGGAGGTATTGAAACATTAGAAGGATTTATTAAATATATGGAAGAAACATCAGTTTTTTTAAAATTTACTTATAACTATTCCAAGACTAGTATTTCATACCTGGATGTGGAGATAACCCTGGAAAATGGAATTTTCCAAACAAGTGTTTATAGGAAACCTACTTACGTCAATTCCTTTTTACATTTTGACAGTGCCCACCCTTTGTATTGTAAAAAGAATTTAGTAAAAGGGCAGTTTGTAAGAGGGTCGAGAATGACCAGTAAGGACGATAAATATTCAAAGGAATGTGACTTATTGCATAAAATGTTTCTTGAAAGGGGCTATCCAAATGATTTCATTCAGAATTTGAAAACTGAAGTTGAAAAAGGTAGAAGGGATAGATTTAAACCCATAATTGGGTCATACAAGGAAGTAAAAGTAATAGAGGTTAAGGAAAAAGAAAATTTTCAACAATCACTCATTCTTGAATATAATATACTAAATAAGGAAGTAAAATCACTATTTTATAGAGAATGGGAGAGATTTAAGAATTTTACTGACTTAGAAGGTATTTCTTCCCAGATGCCTAAAGTTATATTCAAAAATACTATTAGTATAAAAGGATGTTTGGAAAATAGTACTGAGAATAGAAAGAAAAAAGATGTAGGAGGTAGGGTAAAAACTGGTACTTTCAAATGTGGTAGGTGTATGCAATGTGAAAACATTTTGGACAAAGGAAAGGTTTTCCTGGAAGGGAGAAAAAGATGGTTAAAAAGCAAGGCATATTACAATTGTGAATCAAGGGGGGTAGTATATTTGGCTATATGCATGGCATGTCCATCTTTCTACGTTGGGAAGACGGAAAGGTGCCTTAAAAGAAGAATATATGAACATATGTACGATGTTAAAAAAGAAAAAGAAACTAATGCCATCTATAGACATTCCAAGGTTTGTGTAGGGTCCAAATTTAAATTTTTTGTGTTGGAACAAATAATTAGTAGTAAGAGAGGGGGTCCCCTGGAAGAACTTATAGCATATAAAGAAATGTGGTGGCAGATAGCCCTAGAAGCCAACAGAAAACCTGGGTTAAATGATCATATATCCATCCAGGCTCTTTTGAAAATAAGAGCTGAAATATGAGGGGAAATGTGTGATAATAAATATAACCAGGAGATGGCACTATGGCAACATAGGAATATAGGTTTACAATGACTATACTTTCTTTCATCTATTTTATTTCATACACATATATTTTTAATTATTAAATTATTTATTTTAACTTAAATTGATATTTAAAAATTAAATAAGGTAAAAAAATGTTAGGATGTTTTTATATATTATAAAGTTTTATGACTATGTAAGAAACAACTGTGGTTTTTAAATTCATGTGTTTACCTTTTTAGAAAACAAATCATTAATAATTGGTATGTTTTGAAGGCTAGAAATGGATTGGTTCATTGTTTTTTTGAATTATATAAAAGGGAATTAGGAATAGCTGTTTTTTATCTGATGAAGTCCAGTAGTGACGAAAACGCTGAGTGTGAAGGCGTTCATTTGGATTTATTGTGTGCTGTACTGTGAACTAGTGTTTTATAATAAAATTTGGAAGAGGTTCTTCGCTTTACTTCCAGTTCCAGTTTTTTGTTTACATCTTCAAGTAATGTTTAACCCCCCCCGATTGGAACAATTGTCCCAAATAGCTGCAAACATGGGCCTTATCTGACCTAAACTTGATATTTTTCATGCCCTGCTCCTACTTAAACTAATTGGTGTCTGTTCTCTGTCTTTATTCTCTTCCCAGATATGAAAAACATCTTGTGTACTTTCAGAATACATTTAGCCTTGAAGAGGTCTGTGCTTTGGCTTTTTATTGCACTGTAATCCACATGTATCCGTGGAAATGTAAAAGAAATGTAGCACTCACTTGCAGACTTTGAAAGATGAGCTGAAAAATGTATTGTTAAAGGAAAACTTTTCATTACATTCAGTGTTCTCTTTTTTTACATTTTGCAATATGTTAGGTTAAGCCAAGGGTCTTTAGCCAGATATTCACATCTACAAAAGTAAGACGGAACTTATCAGATCTACGTATATTATGCTCTGTGTACTTTTGCACCCCATCCTCCCAGCAACACAAGATTATAGTCCATTAACTTAAACATGCTTTTGTGCAACATTTTTTTGCATTGTAATACCTACATTTGTAATACTAAAAAAGAAAAAAAAGAATGTTCAGTATTTAAAAATACTTTACTACAAAGCATACAATTTGTCATGAAAAGTTTTGTAGCAACACTATTAAGAACAGAAATTTTTACTGTGGCATATTTCTCTTCCTTCCTTTCCCCTTAATGCTATTTCAAACAATGGCATGAAGCAAGGCAAACGCCTTTTAGTTTCACACAAGTTTAACAGTCAACACAAGTCTATGCTTTCCGCTTTTTCTTGTACAGCCATATTTACAAATGCAATAGGTGCTTTGTCATGTCACAGTTCACTAATTTCCATGGTGGTCAGTTGTCTTCATCTCCATTTCCAAACTCCGCATTCCTGTTCAATTCCCAAGTACTGCCGATTCTTCTAGTCACGTCCTTTGCTTTTCTCTCAAGCATTTTCCTTTGGAACATCAGCAAAGGCTTCACTGGCTATCTCTCCATGTGCTTTATCAGAAGAATGAGAAGCAGAGTCTCCTTCCACTTGATGTCTCACTTTTGTTGGGCCAACTTTTGTATTTCCCCCTTAGCCTGTCATGCATCAGAAAATGACTGATACTTCAGGAAGAAAAACAATTCTGAAGATGGCTGGATGTAACGGCTTGGATTTCACACCCTGCTTCTCCACATTCCCTGATTGCTGAAATTTTTCTCTTCTGCCTACTGTACAGTGAATAAATTTCCATAAACTCTAGTATCCCCAATGCATAATACTTTGCCCCAACTCTTTCTGCTGGTAAGATTTCATCTTTACTAATACAGGTCTTTGCTGCTTTGTCATGGCTAGGTTTGGACACACACAGCCCTTTCAATTAATAGAGCCTGCTCTGGAATACCTCCAGTTGCATGTTTGTGCCTTCATAAAATTAATATGTTCTGTTTTTCTATTTTCTCTGATACAGCAGAAAATCTCAGATTTTCCCTACATGCTTTGTCCTGTATTTCTATACCATTTTTTGGAACGTCTCTTCTTGAGCAGTCAGTCAGCCAGCCTTTTCTTCGACAGCCTCTGCTTTTTGTAGTTTTTATCAGCTTCTCTGAATATCTGAAGTTTCTTCCGTTTCTTCCAGCCTTTTGTGGGTTGACTTGCGTCTTCATTGTTTATTTTAATCAGCTCTAAGCATATTTGACTTGCTGTTTTCTCTAGATTACTGGAGGCCATGTCTTGCATCATTTGGAGCTTGAACTGCCTTTTTTGCCGAACAGCTGCAGGATTCTTCAGTCACTGTTTCCTCTGCACCTACCCTACTTGATTTTCTACAAGCTTTGAGTTTTTTTCTTTGCTGGCATCCAGGCAGTGTACTTGATAGTAAATGAATGTAAAAAGACAAATGGTGCAGTGGTTAAGGTGTATGCCTTTCAATCATAAGGTGCAAGGTTTGATTCTCACCACTGGCAGGAGCTTTACAAATTGAAGGTATATATTTGGGGTTGGGAGGGTGGCCTAATGGTTGAGGTGTTTGCCTTACAAACACAAGGTACAGGGTTTGAATCTCACAGGGGATAATTGGCTAGGCTTAAAATGGCTCGCAAGGGCAGTTAGCCTAGTACTAACCTATGAACCTATGACTAAAAGTGACGAGAGTTGCTGACCATGGTCTCATTTTTTTTTTCACCTGGAAGAGCTGAAGTTAAGCTGATCAGTGTGCAGCCTTCTTGGGAATCGAGTTTTACACCCTCTTTGTGGACCTGACCCATCAGCTCTAGATTTTGTTAATCCTACTGCTGCCAAACATTTAATTCCAGAAGATTATTCATAAGTATTGGAAAAAAGTATATGCTTCTGTAAAAACAATTTTCAGAATTTTGAAAAGTCAGGCTCATATGTTTGTTCTGACAAAATAGTGAAAGTGTGAGGAATGTTTTGTCTGCAGTTTCTTGAGGGAGAAATCTGCTTTAAAATTGAGTTTCTTCAATTGTACAATTCACTACTCGTTTTTACAGTGTGCATCTGTCTTAGTTGGTGGTACTTTCACTAGAGCTATGGCCACTGGTATTGGTTTGAGGAGGTTTACCTGGCTGCACACTCAGAATTTCCCAGATGTAAAAATGATTTTAAATTCTCTCTTTGGAGAAAGATTTCCGTTTCGATTCTTCTGCTGCAGATAGCAAAAACTGAGGTTAATGGGGTAAGTTGATGCATGGAATTGCTAACATTTTCAGCCCACATTTTCTAAATTGTCCAATTGATTTTGGTAAAAAAGAAGCTCTCAACAAAATGTAGGTAAATAGACATTTGAGAACATCGTAAGGGGGTTTGAAAAAGATTTCAGGAAACCTTTAAAATCAAGCAGTCCACAAGTCAGAATGACTAATACTATTCATGGGACCTAGGCCTCCTCCCACCCTGAGAGCCCCCCTTTTCCTTTCAGAAATTTTGAATCTCCACGTTTCTCTTTGGTAACATAGTTTCAAACACGTGTGTTCTGAATATTATTCATCAATGTTAAGAAATGTCATTGGGAGGAAATTCTTCCTCCACCAGACCAGAATTTTCCAATTGTCTTTAATCACATGTTGTCCCAGGGAGTGATGGAACCAGTTCATCCTTCCCAGGTGGAGAAATGTTTTAATTCAATTACATTTTTGGTACCAAAGAAAGAAAATGTTTGGAGACAAGGTTTGGATTGATCTTTAATCTTGGTTGTTAAAAAGGTAGGACACTGATAACCCAGTTACTTTTCAGGGGTGACCTGGGAGCTGCGGCTGGTTAAGTGACTTGCTCAAGGCCACACAGGAGGCAGATGAGGGCTAAAGTAAGCTAACATTGTAGCATAGGAACTACATCTTGCAAGCTTTTGCTATGAGCCAACTGCTTCACTTAAGAGTCTGCTACCTCTTAGTCCTCCATCAAGTTTCTTGGTAATGAATTTAAAAGATGCTTATCACATCCATAGTCATACAGACTTGAGGCGTTTCTTAAATGTTTTTTGTCTGGATTACAGCAGCAGTTCATGAAACACAGTGGATAGTCAGAAGGGTAAGGCAAAGTGTCTAGCTGCAGTTGTAGCTCATTGCATGCTACAAGATTTACACATTTTTTTCTGTGATTAGATGACTTGTCTTTCCTGACACTTTGAAAGATGCTCTGCAGTGTCTCACGTGAGTGAGAGATCTCTTACACAAGCTGCGATTTAAAGAGGGCTTTCAAGTAATTTTTGACTCATTTACATTTGATTGTGTCCCTGGGGTGTCTGCCACACACCTCCACTCACAGCTTTTCTTCCATGGGGGGGGGGGGGGTATATATCTAGATCAATTGCTATAGTTTTCCTCTTACACTTTGGTCACTACAAGGGACTAATTCAGGATTGTGGGTCTCATGGCGTCTATAATTATCATACTCCTGGCGAAACACCACATGGAAGATGCAGTGGTATTTTAGGTTTCTTTGTTCCCAGGACCAGTATTTGTCTTTACAAGTCCCACTGCTGGGGTAGTCCGATAAGACTTGGAAACGACAAATTTTTAAATTCAGTTTTTCCCTTCTCCCTCTATGTTCAAAGCAGTCACCACAGATGTGTTGGACTTGCTTGGAGAGTAGTTTCAGGAGGAATAAAAATGCAAGGTTAGTGGGACAGTCTGGACAGATGCAAGCATATAAAAATGGTTGCCCTGATTAAAGCACTCCATTCTGAATAGTCTGTAGTCTCTGGGACCTTTAGTTAGACAGTACTACAGCCATATGGCAAATCAACAAGCAAGGCGGGAGCCAGGTTGTGCCCTATCTGCCGACTAGCCATGTTAGCTTGGGATATAGCTTCCCTTTACAGTCTGATTCTGTAGACATCCTACATTCTGTCTGAGCAGGACAAGGGCAGGCCCTCCTGAATGAAAACTAGATTGGGGGTCTTCGAGGACTTGATCCATCTGTGTGGTGTTCCTCAAGTTGGACTTATTTGCTGCCTATCTGAACAATCAACTGAAAAGATTCTATTCCAGGATTCCATGCTAGAAGTGCAGAAAGACAGATTACTTTTCTTTTCCTTGGACACACATGTTCCTGTATACTTTTCCACCCTTTCCATTGATATCCAGTGTACTTCTGAAGATTCAGAAGGAATCCCCCAAGATAGTTGTTGAGACTTTCTTCTGGCCAAGGCGACAGATGTCCTATTCATATGCTGCATTATTCATAACATGAGGGAGTCTGCCTCTGGCTGACTCGTATGTCCGGACAGTGTACAAAAGACTTGATGCTGCTGTAAGGTACGTGCAACGCTGCACATCAGTTAGCGTGTGTTGGCTATAAAGAGAAGTCTGGTGTAAAGCAGACATCAGCACGTACTAACCTCAGAACTTTTTTGCCACCTGTCTGATCATCTGCTACGGTCGTTGCTTGCTATGTTGGTCGTGAACTTTGGTTCAGATAAGTACCCCATAGGGGTTTCTTTAAATATTGTCTACTGTTTTGTGTTTAGTTAGTACATATCACAGCCAGGAAGGGCAAGTGTCAATGTGGAAGGCAGATTCCAGTTAAAGATTCTCATGAGCTCTGCTTGTTTTGCTTGGGCCCAGACCATGACCACACCTGTGCTTATCTGTAAGGCCTTTCTCTTCAAAACCCTTTGCAGCCGTCTAGCTTCCAACTCATTACATCTGAGTGTTGCCTCCGGGTGCATCTGCAGTTAACTCCTATTGATGCTTCTAGGCATCAAATATTGCTTGTTCATATTTGCATCAATAATTCCAAGACCATGCTATGTGCAAGATTTTAAAATTCATCTTGGCCTACACTGTAGCAAACAGCTGCATTAATATTTGATCTTTCTAGTGCAGGTAAATAGATATGAAGTGTTTTTATTATATTGATTTTTACAGATATAATTTTCACATTTTTCAAAATGTATCAAGTAACACAGAACTCCTTAGCCGTATATGAAATCTCTCAGCTAGATTAATAAAATACTGCTGCCAGTTTATGTATAACTTGAGTGGTTGCTGAGATATTGTAAGTTGACAAAGTATCACAAGTGTAATGGTTACTCTGTTTACTGTGACTTATAAAATTTGGTTCGACCTAGAACCCAGAGAATACTACCACTATAAAAATAGCTTGTGCTGAACAATTTGCCATTTAAACGTGTTTCATAATCCTATGGTTCCAGAGATATGAACGTTTGAAATTCCAGGACATAATTTGATTGTCAGAAGGCTTAGGCTCTGCCCATTGGAAGTTACAGTGCAAACTTCCTGAGCTCCATTGGAGTGAATGAGCTAAACTATTTCTGGAGAATCATTGCCTTAATAATCTAACATGAGACAAGGAGTCTGGCCCTTCAAATGATCTTCCTGCTGCTCCCTCTATTTCTGGCGTCACTCCCCAAGCCGATGTGGGTCTGGAGGCAGTCATGGAATTGGAAGATGTGCCTTTGTGTACCACAGTGGAAGCCGTAAAGGACCCTACCAGCACTTCCGCTTGGGAATCACAGGCGTCCAATTTGGGCATGGGGGGGAAATGCTGCGTATTGCTGAAGGCCATCATGGCATCACCCAAATCATTGTACGGGAGGATGTTCCTATGAATGTTGTGGTGTGCAGGCGGACATCTGGCCCATCCACTTTCCACCACCGGGTCCCCAGGATCAGGCACCAGATTGGCAGGCCTTTTCCGTGCCTTTATGGCTTTGTGCCAGATCTCATCTCATCTCTTCACCTGCCCTTTCCTACTCCCTTGAAGTGGACCTTGGAAGATACTTCATTAGATGAGGAAGAATCATCAGGTGATGAATCCCTTGCTTACTCATCACAAATTGCCCCCCCCTGGTTATGCCTCCCCCAGAGGAGGAATTTAATGGTACAGTTACCTTGGGACTGCTGCCAAGTGTCTGACATATAGAAGTACTATGATCTCCAGATGGACTCTCCTCCATCTGCCATTCCCCATGTCCTGCTGGCTGCCTTAGATGCTTTCACAGCTGCTTCTAATTTCCCAGACTCTCAGCCTTCAGCTCCCAAACATCCAGACAGATTTTATAAGGTGCCGGAGCACTCCAAATTCCTCTTTAAAGCACCTTCCTCACACTCTGCTACTGTCTCAGTTTCAGCAGGTAAAGCATCCAAACTATCGTCTTCCACCTCCTTGCTTCCCTTAGTTAGAGAGCATAGTCATGGAAATTAGTTAGAGAGCATAGTCATGGAAAGACTGGGGGGAAAACTATTTACTTCTGCTACCGTGGCCATCAAGCCAAATTCTTCTTGGGTGTTATATTGGATGCAGGAGAAACTCCCGAGCTCCCTGATTCACCCACCAAGGCTAAGCTTCCATTGTAAATTCATCTGCCCAGGTTACCAGGCACTCCAGTGCAGTTATAATGCCTCTGAGGCCTCAGCCAGGGAAGTTGCTTCTGAATCTGTTCTGAGGAGGTATTCATGCCTCAGGCTCCAACCCTTGCCTATGGAGACCGGTGTTACAAGCCTTGGGAGCTAGCTTTGCAAAGTCAGGTCTCTCTTCAGGCTGTTTACATTCCTTCAACTCAGAATGTGGTTGCAGACACTTAGCAGGTCCATTACTCGGTCTCACAAATGGATGTTGAACAGGAATGTGTTTCTGGATTTGGTCCATCGATGGGGTACACCTCCAGAAAGATCCTTGCCTCTCACGTGAACAGACAACTTCCCAAGTTTTGTACCAGGATCCCACATTTTTGGCATGGAAGGTGGACACTCTATCCTTTTCTTGGAAGGGGATGATGTTCTTCATCTCACATTGCTGCAGTCCTTACATATGGGTAGTCCGCTGTCCTCGGTCGGCCCGAATACCAAAGTATTAGGCTGACGTTGGTCAAGGCGCTTAAGACTGACATCAGGACGTCAGGGTACAAATGCGCATGACCGACGTCATATCCTCAGTCTTTTTTGCCGCATGGTCCGATGCAGAAGCAGCGTTGCAAGTGCCGTTCGGCGTTCTGAAATTTTTCGAGTTCGGAGTTTCAGACCGAATCAAAGTTGGCTAAGTACCCCGTTGGGGAATATTTTGGTTTTTCTTGCCTCAGTGTTTTACGGATGTCAGAAAAAGTGAATAACTGTATTTCTTGTGGGAAACAGATACCGCATAGGGATTATCATTCTTTGTGTATTCCTTGTCTGGGGCCTGAGCACGGCGTTGTTGGGTGTCGCTTTTGTGCTAGGTTCAATAAGCGCACTATTAGCGAAGGTTAGATTGTGCTAGGCTGGTCTTGAGCGGTGCAATTATAATATGCCGTCGGATTCTCCGGCCGCTTCTTCAAGAAGCGCAAAGACAAAGCAGTTAAACCCAGGCAAGATGAGTCGTCCGTTCGGACGCCGGTTCTTTAGAGCGTCAGTGGAACCGGTGGTTCCACGGAGGCTTCTCTGGAGTCCCAAGGGAGACTTTGATATTGCAGGATGTGGCCTCTCAGGAGGCAGGTCAGGCTGAAGGGGCTTCTCAGGTTACTGTGCTCCCTCCCTTCCTAGGGTGGTTAGGCCCTCTCCTTCTGTTTCCAAGGCTTCTCCCAGAGGCAGGCCAGGTTTAGCTTCTGTTGGTGTCACTCCTAGTTCAGCAGGGTCTGTGCCCAAGAAGCACATGCTTAAAATGGCAGAAGATTTGATTACTCTGATTAGAGGTTCTTTGCCCCTCCTGATAAGAGGCCTAGGGTGGAGCCAGAGTTGGGGAGTTTTGAGCAGGCTTGGATGTTTCAGAGTCTTGACTGAAGACTTGCAGGAGTACTCTCCTTATTCTGATTCTGATGCAGATGATTCGACTCCTTCTGCTTCTCCTCCAGAGGATTTTTCTTTTCAGAGACTCTTCATTCCATGAGGGAACATTTTAAGTGGGAAGGTCAGGACTTCTCTGATTCCAGGAAAAGGCTTAGGGAATTTTGTTTTACCCCAGCATAGGCCCTTGGCTATACCCCTGTTCTGGATGTTGTGGAAGATGTGTTTGCAGAGGCTTCACTTAATCCTGATTCTCTGCCTCCTGCTCCTGTTAAACCGGATAGGTATTACAGGGTGCCTGAGGCTCATAAATATCTTTATAAGAGTCCTAGGGCGGACCCAGAAACTGTTAGTCAGGGACCTAAGGGTGTCAAGGCCTCTGTTGTAAAAATCCGGTTCCTCCAGATAAAGAGGCCAGAGCTTTGGATAGATGGGGAAAGAAAGTCTATACATCTTCTACCTTAGCTATGAGGGCTTTGAATTGCCAGTTTCATATGTTGAAATATCAAAACTATCTTCTTTCTCAATTGAAGTCTAAGGTGGATGCTCTGGCGGAAGGCATTGAGTGTAAGGAATTACAAGATTTGGTGCATGTTTCTGAACAGGTGGGTAAGCATTCTTTACAATGTGGTTTTGATGCTGTACAGGCCTCGTCTAGGGTGGCTGCCACTGGTTCAGTTCTTCGCAGGCACGCCTGGCTGAGGGATCAGAATTTGTCTGACCATGTTAAGACAAGGATTTTGGATGCTCCTTTACAGTCTGATGTGTTTGGTTCACCTGTGGAGTCAGTCTTGAAGAAAATGGAAGACAAGGCTAAGTCTATGCAGGCTGTTAAAGATTTTTTGCAAGTTCAGCCTCCAAGTTTAGTAGGAATTGGCCTGCTAAGGGGTGGGCGTATCCTTCTTATGATTCTCAGTCTAGGGGTAGATCTAGACGTGGTAGGGGCAGAGCTCAGAGCTCTTTCAGACCTAGAACAGGGAGTTCACCTGCACAATCTTCGGGTGAGGGCAGGGGCCAGTCCTTTCGTAAACAGGCCCAATGACCTACCTTTTCAGCTGCCAGATCCTTCTTGCCTGGCAGCACCTTTGGGAGGAAGGTTGGCACTCTTCAAGGAAAATTGGAATTTGATTACCCAAGACAAATGGGTATTGGATATCATACACCAAGGTTACAAGTTTTATTTCCATACCTTGCCTCCTTTCAAAGGCATGCCGGACGTTCCTCCTCAGCAAAGACTAGAGGCTCACAAACAAATTTCTCTGCTACTTCAAATAAGGGCCATACAACCGGTCCCTCTGCCAGAAGTGGGTCTAGGATTTTATTCCCGCCTGTTCCTAGTACCAAAGAAAGGGAACACGTGGAGACCAATTTTGGATTTATCTGTCCTCAACACATATCTGGACATTCCCAAGTTCAAAATGTTGACGTTACAACAGCTTTTACCTCTGCTGGGCAAAGATCACTGGATGGTGACTCTGGATCTCAAGGAGGCTTACCTTCATGTTCCTATCAGGCTCAGTTGCAGGAAGTATCTGCATTTTCAGTTCTCTGCATTGCCCTTTGGCTTATCTACTGCGCCCAGAGTGTTCACAAAGGTTCTGGCTCCAGTGATAGCTTTCTTCAGGCTAAGAGGAATACAAATCTATCCTTATTTGGACGATTGCCTGATTCTGGCCCAAGGAAAGGACGAACTTCATCATCATTTACAGTATGTGATAGCAGTGTTAAGATGCCTGGGGTATTCTGTGAACGAAATAAAGTCCAGTCTAGTACCCTCTCAGGACATGTGCTTTCTGGGTGTGAGACTGAATACAGCATCCCAGATGGCCTTTTTGACCCCGGACAAACAAAAGAATCTTTCTCTTTACTTCCATCAATTGTCTCGTCAGTCCAGGCTGACTGCAAGGACAGTCCTTCAAGCCTTGGGGTTCATGGCATCTTGTATTCTGGTACTTCCCAATGCCAAACTGCATATGAGGAAGCTACAATGGTATCTCAAAAATGTATGGACACAGCACTGCCAAGATATGGACACTGTCATTCAGATAATACCTTGCATTCAAAAGGAATTTTTGTGGTGGGCTCAGGAATGTCACTTAAACAAGGGACTCTCTGTGACCCGGCCAGAGGAGAGTCAGATTCTAACGACAGATGCCTCAGACAAAGCTTGGGGAGCTCATCTAAATGGAAAATGGGTACAAGACACGTGGCCTGCCAGACTTCAACATCTACATATCAACTTGAAGGAGATGTTAGCAGTCCAATTTGCATTAATAGCTTTCAAGGATTTACTTCTTCCAGGGCAGGTGTTGGTTCTAACAGACAACACAACTGTCATGTGGTACATCAACAAGCAAGGGGGAACGCATTCTTATCCTCTGTGCAGACAAGCAATGATTTTGTGGGAGACTGCTCTCAGTTTACAGCTAAATCTTCAGGCAAGGTTTCTGCCAGGAGCACAGAACTCCTTAGCGGATGTGTTGAGCAGACAAATTATGGATCCCCACGAGTGGAAATTGGATCCTCATGTATTTCAGAAATTGACAGTGTTATGGGGAACTCCAGACATAGATCTGTTCGCTTCTCCACTAAACTACCAGCTGCCAAAGTTTTGCACAAAAAGGTTTCCTCCCACAGCCTGGAAAGTGGATGCTCTCTCATTCAATTGGAGCAATCTTTGTGTATGCCTTTCCACCTCTGCCTCTCCTCCCAAAGGTACTCCTGAAGGTCAGACAGGACAAGCCAAACATGATTTTAATAGCTCCAGATTGGCCTCGACAGCACTGGTACCCATTACTGAGAAGTCTGGTACGGGAGCCTCCTTGGCCTTTACCTTCGATTCCTCACCTGCTGTCTCAGGAGAACAGTCATTTACTCAATGTCAAACTTCACTCTCTGCATCTAACAGCCTGGCATATTCTGTTTTAAACCCTGGAGGGTCTCAGCTTCCACAACAAGTTTTGAATGTTATTTTGGAGGCCAGAAGGCCTAGTACAAGGAAAGTGTACGCAGATAAATGGAGGAGATTTTTATTTTGGAGTACAGCAAAGGACTTTGATGTTTCTAAGCCTAATTTAAGTGTGGCTCTTCAATACCTTACTGAGTTACTGGACAAAGGTTTGTCCTTCTCCTCTATTAAGGTTCATGCTGCAGCAATTTCTGCTCACTATGACTGTGACCCACCATTGTTTTCTCATCCTTTGTTTAAGCAATTCCTTAGAGGGGCAAAGAATATAAGACCCCCACGTAGAGCTCCTACTCCTGCTTGGGATCTCAATTTTGTGTTGGAGAAACTCACTCTACAACCTTTTGAGCCTGCAGCTACTGCCGAGTTGAAATATTTATCATGGAAGACTGCTTTTGTTGGCCATTACCTCTGCGAGAAGGGTTTCTGAATTACAGGCCCTTATGGCGGTTGAGCCTTTCTTAATTTTCCATAAGGATAGGGTATCTTTGCGTACTAATCCTTCCTTTATGCCTAAAGTGGTTTCTAGTGTGGCTTTAAACCAAACTATTCATTTGCCTACTTTTATGCAAACCCCAAAATAAAGGGAAAAGATTTTACACACTTTGGATATACACAGGCAATTGCGATATTATTTGAGCAGAACTAAAGGGTTCAGGCAGTCTCAGCAGTTATTTGTTTCTTTTGCTTTGGGTTCTCAGGGCAAACCTGTTTCAAAACAAACTATTTCTAAGTGGATTGGTTTTTGTATTGCTTTCTGTTATTCCCATCATGGTAAAGAGGTTCCAGCTGGGATTAGGCCTCATTCCACTAGGGCTACTGCCACTTCTACAGCTTTTTAAGGGGTGGCTACTAAAGATATTTTGGAGGCAGCTACTTGGAGTTCAGTGCATACTTTCTCTAAGCATTACCACCTTCCACTTTACTCTAAATCTAGGGCTGGTTTTGCCACTGCAATTTTACAGGGCATTTTGGCAGCTCCTAATGCTTTATAGTTTTGCCATCCTCCCTTACCTCTGCTTTGGGATTCTACCCATATGTAAGGACTGCAGCAATGTGAGATGAAGAACATAGTACAGTTTTGTACCTACCATAAATGTAGATGTTCAAGATCTACATTGCTGCAGTCCAATTACCCTCCCTCCTTCCCTCTGTAGTTAGAGGCGGTGGTGTAGTTTGGGTTGTGAATATTGTAAATATTGTATATATGATTAGTGCAGGGGTGGTTGGTTGTTTTTTGCTGTCTTTTGGTTTTGGCCTTTCTTTTTAGGGCCTTCTGACATCTGGGGCAAGAAAAGACTGAGGATATGACGTCGGTCATGCGCATTTGTACCCTGACGTCCTGATGTCAGTCTTAAGCGCCTTGACCGACGTCAGCCTAATACTTTGGTATTCGGGCCGACCGAGGACAGCGGACTACCCATATGTAAGGACTGCAGCAATGTAGATCTTCGAACATCTACATTTATGGTAGGTACAAAACTGTACTTTTCTGTATGCATTCCCCCTTCCCACTTTTCCAGAAGGTGCTGCTGAAAATTCAGTGGGAACCAAAAATCACGCTGGTGACTCCCTTTTGGCCAAGACAGCATTGATTCCATCTTCTCTTGCATTTAGCGTAGGGCACTCACCACAAGTTACCCCTCAGGATGGACGTGCTCACCCAGGACAAGGGAACTGTAGTGCATCCGCAGATGTCAATTCTAAACCTGACCCTGTGGGTGATGGTTTTAATTCACTTCAGACACCTTTACTCTGAGGACGTGCTTCAAGGTATCCTACACATTAGACCACCAAGGACACCAGTTCCACCTCATTGGGATCTAAATTGTTTGAAAAAAACTTACCTTGGCCCCATATGAGCCAGCAAGTTCTTCTTCACTGCAGCATTGGACATGGAAAACTATTGTTGTGGCAATTACTTCTGCTAGAAGGGTCTCTGAGTTACAAGCTCTGTCTGCCTCTCCCTTCAGTCTTTCACAGGGATAAGGTTTTTCTTCACACTAATCCCTCCTTTATGCTCAAAGTGGTTAATGAGTTATCCCTCAGTCTGTCATCCTTCCAACCTTTTTTCCTTCTCCACAATCCTCCAGTGAGAGAATTCTGCACACTTTAGACGTGCACAGGCAACTCTGATACTACGTGAACAAAACTAAGTCCATCCGTAAGTCTGAATGGCTGTGTCTGAATGCCTGTTTGTGTCCTATCACCCAAGGGCCCTGGGTCAGCCTGTTTCCAAGCAAACTTTCCTCTTGGATTTCTGAAGCCATTTCTATCTGTTACTTTGACAATTTAAAGAGTCTTTCCTTGTCTTTGAGGGCACATTCCATTAGGGCAGTGTCTTCTGGGGCCCTCTTTAAAAGCTTGGACACTTGCTCTGTCCTGGAGGCAGTTAACTGGTGGTCTTTTCATACTTTCACTAAGCAGTATAAACTGTCATTTCCAGGTTCAGGGCTGGGTTTGCCTGAGCTGTTCTGCATGGTTTGTGGAAAATGCTTCTCCGGTGCCCCAGTTCTTCCTCTGCATGAGCTTCGGTACTCTCCCTGATGATATGAATACTGCAGCATATGAATGAAAGGACATAGAATAGCTGTGTAAAATCTTACCATAACCATAGATGTCCTCTTCTGTATGCTGCAGTATCCCCCCCTCCCCCATTGATGCTTGCTTGGTCCTTGTCGTCATGTTTCTTCGCCTATATCAGGCTGGTGCAATGCGGCTTTCAGTTCTGAGGTTTGTAAGTGCTAGTCTACTTTATACCAGACGTCTCTTCATGGCTGACGTGCCTAACTGATGTGACAGGAGCATTAAATCTTTTGTATATTGGCCAGATGTACAAGTCAGCCCAAGGCTGACTCCCTCATGTTATGAATACTGCAGCATATATAAGAACATCTATGGTTATGTCAAGATTTTACACAATTATTCTTTCTCCCTTTTGCAAATGTTCAGAGGCAGTTGCTACCAGATATACCTCACAGACTCTCACAAGATCCGTGAGTATTTGATGCACTGTTGCATCCTTGTTTTGTTTGTATTTTCGCAAGGTATGGACACTTATTTTTATTGCTCCTAGCAGTGTGCTTTCAGGGCACAGCTTCCCCCTCTGTTGGTGTAAAAGCTGTGATGGACTTGGTACTCTAACCTGTCCTTTTAGTAAACTCCCTTCAAGCTGATGGTTTGGGAGCATGGAAGGTGCCCTGTAGCTTGAAGCTGGTCGGCTGTTATATGTTGTGCAGGATACAATGTAATGGATATAATGTATATTGCAGTAGTGAGCCTACAAATCTGTTTTTATAGTTGTAGGTTTACTAAAAACATTTGTGGTAGGGCGGCACAGTGGTGCAGCAGTTAATGTTGCCTCACAGGAAGAGGTTCTCAAGTTCGATTCTCGGCAGGGGTGCCTTCTGTGCAGAGTCTGGATGTCCTCCCTACATTCCCTTTGGTTTCCTCCAGGTACTCTGGTTTCCTCCCACATTCCAAAGGCATACATTTGGAGCATTTCTCCCTGAGTCTCCACTGAAAATGGGTTCTGTCCTAGTCAGGTCAACAAATGTTAATTTAAAATAAATGTACGTTTGACATGTCTCTGCACCCAGACTCTCTGCCACCTGCCCCATGGAAACCTGTGATTTTGTAGAGTGCTCGATCCCCATAAGCACCTTTCAAAACCCCACAAGCTGATCCTTTTAGTAGCATCTACTGAATCCACTAAAGGTGCCCCTAAGGATGCAGCTATACACACCCCTTACTTAGTAACATTGGAAGTAGATTGCTAGACAGATTTGACAAAAAGGAATAAGTCTGCTACTCTCTGTAAGGGCTCTCAATTGTCAGTATTGCATGTTAAAATAATTGGTCTGTAAGAGAAATCATTACTAAAGTGTGGAGCATTGCAGACAAGGCCTTATGGAGAGAGAATTGTGTAAAGCAGGTGCTACGGGTTCTGTCACTCAGACACACATGGCTGAGGACTCTGACCAAGTAAAGGCCAAATTCCTGGATGCTCACCTAGATAAAAGAAATTCCTTTTTAGGCCCACCACAGAGAGTTTAAGAAACTGGACAAAAAGCGAGTAAAAACTGAAATTCTCTCCCTCACCTAGATGTAATAGCAATTGCCCTTATAAACCTTGGCCTCCACCTCCTAGGCATAAGGAGAAGCCTCCTTAATCACAGATTAAGACGGTTTCAAAGATGGCAACCTGTGAAATGCCCTGGGGCTGGTGGATCCAGAGAGACTGTTACCCTACCCCCCCCCCCCCGAGAGCAGCTGTGACACCTCTTTCCTCAAACTTATGCCTTTTTACACCCCTCTAGCAGGAGGACTTTGATTCAGAAGTGGAAATTAATCACCAGGGACCTGTGGGTCTTAAACGTCATAGCAATGGGTTATTTCTCTCACTTCAAGGAAAGGTCCCCTTCCTAGGGATGTCAAAGCCCCTAAAAGACTAGAAAGAGCCACCCCCTCCCCCAGTCTTGTGAGAACTCCTGCAGCAGGTGTCTATCTAGTTCCTGCTGAGATTGAAGCAACAGGGTTTTCGTTCAGGATCTCTCTAGCACCAAGAAAGGTAGGCACTTGGAGACCTATTTTAGACCTGTGGACATTTAAATTTCCTGCATATTCCCAAGTTCACAATGTTAACCCTTGGAAAACTGTTACCCATGATCTTTGTAGGAGCCTCCATGGTTACACTAGATCTGAATGACACCCGACTTCACTTTCCTATTGCATAGGAGACTGTGCAACCTGCTGTCACAAAAGAAGTGATCAGTTCTGTGCATTTTGGTTTATCCACTGAGAATCGAATAGGAGAACTTCTTGCGTTGTTGCCTCACAGCAAGAGGTTCTCCTATTCGATTCTCAGCTGTAGTGTTTTCTGTGTGGAGTTTGCATGTCCTCCCCGTGGTCGAGTGGTGTTCGAAAGACCTGCGTAAATGGGCATACTTTCGCTGAAGGTTGGGTGTCGGGCTGGCAATTCGGCACCATAAAAATCTACTGCCAATCATTAGCGGACCGGAGTTCCACTGTGGCGACCTCTAATCGCGGAAAAGCCAAAAAGACGAACTGATCTTAGAGTTTTCACCAAATGTCTAGCTCCAGTGGTAATCCATTGCAGAAAATCAGGGTTACACATTTACCCTTCTCTGGACAACTGTCTTATCTAGTGAAAATCCATTCTGGTACTTCAGACAGCCTTGCAAGTTTCTATGGATTGCTTTGAGAAACTGGCCTTCATTCTCATCCTCCAAGTCCCAACTGCAGCCTCAGACTGTGATCCTTTTTGGGCACACTGATGGATTCTGTATAAGAAAAGGCATTCCTACACCAGGAAGAGGTTTTCTTTCTGACAAACTATCTGCAAAGCCTACTGGCAAGGCAGACAGACACTGCAAGGGAATACCTAGTGGCTGTGGGATACATGGCATCCTGCACTGTAATGATTCACTTGCAAAACTACGCATGAGTAAACTCAAGTGGTTCCCAAAAGGACTTTGAAACAGCACTGTCACCCTCTGGAAACACTGGTGCCTTTTTGTCCCTTGCTTAAAAAAGGAGCTGCTTTGGTAGAAAGACACCATCATGCAGAATCCAGGGGCAAACTTGCCTCTACTAGAGTCAGATGAGATCACCACCACAAACAGTTCAGAGACAGTTTGGGGAGCACACTTAAGATTTCTGAAGGTGCAGGGTATTTGGCCCCTAGAGTCAAGGAAACTTCACGTAAATCAGCGAGAGTTGCTGGCAGTTCTTCGTGATAGGTTTTCAAAGCAGTCTGTCCTCAGAGGGACTGCAAGTTTTAGCAGACAACACTGCAGTCATGTGGTCTATAAACAAGCAAGGGGAACTCTTTCTTGCTCCCTTTGCAGTCCGACAATAATAAAGATTTGACTCTTGGTACAAGAATTACAACTGACACTTAAAATTATTCTTCGTCCCAGGCAGTAGCACCATAGCAGATTTTTTTGAGCTGTGGCTTTCAAGACCCCAGTGAATGAATGTTGAACGAGATCTTCGTAGACCCTCACCAGTCACTGGGTGCACCCTAGCATAGATCTCCATCTCTTGTCAGAACAAGCAACTTCAGGAGCCAAACAGATGGACATACAGGATGGATGCTTTCTCCTTCAAATGGATGAACCTCTTCCTCTAGGTTTTTTCTCTGTTACCTCGGATTCCCAAGGTACAGATAAATGTGAGATCAGACAGGCAGAGCATGGTTACGGCTGCCTCCTGGCCAAGGCAGCACCAGTTCTCTCCTTGATTCTCAGTGAAGGGAGATACTGCTTTCTTCTATCAGTGATGGATGTAGTAACCCAGCTAAAGGGGTCAGTCATGCATTCTGATCCGCCTATACTCAAACTAGCATGGAGGATTTGATTCTAACCCCAAAAAATGCAAACTACTGCATTTGAAGTGCCATCTATCCTGAAAGAGATGAGAAAACCTACTTCCAGAAAATCGTACTACTCCGAATGGAAGCTGTTTTCTTCTTGGTACTAGACCAAAAATGTCATGCCTCCCCATGTAGACATAAATCTAGTGTTGGAATGTCTGCGTTTTCACCCGGGCCTTTGTTCATAGGTTTATAGGTAGGGTACTAGGCTATCTGCCCGAGGGCATTTATAAGCCTAGCCAGTGTGTGTCAGCTTTTGCTGCCCCATTGTTTGACTGAGCCTCTATCAAGAAGAGCCAATGAAGTGATCCCAGGGGTGTATTTTCGGTTACCCATCCACTCGTCAAGGTTTCTCTCGAGTGTTAGTGAGGGGCTCTGCCTAATGTAGTTAAGAATTTTGTTCCAAAGCATGGGGAGTCTCTGTGACAGGAATCCATCTCTCCAGCATGTTCTATTTATTGTTGTGGCGAGCTTTAGCTCACTAGAGCGAGTGGCTTGCAGTGACTTGGGTTTCTTTAGGTGGAGCATGTCCATCAATTCTGAGTTGGACATGGCTTTGTAAGTCAGGCAGAGATCACCTCTTGAGTAAGCGATATGCCACTGAGTACAGCTGGTGTTTTTCCAGTCGGGCTGCATAGGACATATGTTTGAGACCAGTAATCCTTTTGGTGAGGTACTTTTGTGGTCTTTCCATCTTTTGGAAGTGTCTTGAGGTACATCCCAAACGGGGCATTTTACTCTACGATGGGTCTGATGAGTGACGAGTGGAGGGGCACTATAACCTCTCTCTTTCTAGAGGCGAACCCTTTAGTAATTATGGGCTACATAGGATTTCCTAACTACTTTGGCAATATGGTTGTCAAAGGAGAGATTACTATCTACCTGGGTCCCCAGATCTTGCCTCTTCTGTATTAAGGGGGCTGCCTCCTATGTGGTAATTCATGGAGGTTTTGTTTTTCCCAAACGGGATGAGACTGCATTTTTTGGCGTTTAGCTTGAGGCCATGACTTTGACACCAGGTGTCCATCTCAGTAAGGCCCTTTTGGAGAATGTCCGTGTCAGCCGGAGAGTCAGTTATGGCTCCCAGTTTGCAGTCATCGGCGAACTTGGTTAGCCATAGTCTTCCTGTGTTTGCCTGTACTTCTGAGAAGTATATGTCGAACAGTAGGAGTCCCAGGACTGAGCCTTGTGGGACACCACTTGTGACTAGTTTAGAGTCGGGCCTGGAGCCCGCTATTCTTACAGTGTGAGTTCTGTCTGTAAGTCAGTTGGCAACCCATCTCGTGACGTAGGGGTTTATGTTCAGGCTGGTGAGTTTTTCTGTAATTCTCGAGTGGGGAATGGTGTCAAAAGCCTTGGCTAGGTCAAGGTGACTGTCTCGAAGTTAGCCAGGTTTAGTAGGCATGATCTGCCCTTAAAGTCGAACTGGGTTGGGTCAAGTGTTTGGCAGTTCCCAATGTCTTTGTTAATAAGTTCCATGATAATGCGCTCCATAGCCTTGCAGACCAGGCTAGTCAGGCTTATGGGGCAATACTTACCAGGTTTAGTTGTGGCCCCTCCTTTGTGGAGTGGAATAACCGTTGCTGTGCACCATTCTATGGGCACGTAGCCTGTGGCGAGGCTGAGGTTGAGCAGTGTGTTTAGGTGGGGGGTTAGATCATTCTGTAGTTCATGCAAGACGTAGCCTGGGACACCATCTGGCCCCATTGACGCTGTGCTTTTGGATTTTGAAAGGGCTGTTTTCACCTGTGTGTCTGATTTTTCTGGGACACTACACATTTCCGGTATTGTTGTGGGCCCTTTTGTGGGTGAGAGGGGGGTTGAAGCTTGCACTGAGTCTGCCAGGATGTTGGCAATATCAGTGGGTTCAGTATATTTTGTGCTATTTTGCACTAGCTCCGAGCATGTCTGTGAGTTGCCTCTTAAATTCTTGACATAGCTAAAGAAGGCTATTTCTTCTTTTGAAGTTAGCCTTGGAGGATTTTGAGGGACCTTAGTTTCTTACTGATACTGATCAGGGATGTCTTTCCTTCTTGCGATTTGCTTTTTTTCTCATCTAGTTTCCTCCTGTTGTATAGCCTGTTTGTCAGGGGTCCACCAGACTGGTTTCCTTCTCTTAGGGAGTGAGTCTTGGTTTTGCTAGGGATGGCATGATCCATGCATCCTTGTAGGTGCTTGTAGAGTGCATTTGTAAAGGTTCCTGCATCTTGGACACTTATCCTTTAGAGTTGGGGGTTGTGAAACTTACCACCTCTGTCTTAAGTAAGGTGAAGTTTGCTATATAAACATTTTTCACTGTGGTTTCCTTGGTTGGAGGTGCTGGTGTAGTGTGGACATCCAAAGTGATTAGTTTATGGTCTGATCTAACCAGTGACTGGTTGACCTCTGGTGTAGAACACCTGTCGCCCATGTTGATGATGACCAGGTCCAATATGTTTTCACCTCTGGTAGGGGAGTTTACCAGCTGATCCAGGACATTTGAGTTGATAAATTCCAGGAAGCACTGGACCTGGGAGTTTGTACTAGAGTAGTTTTCCCAGTTAACAGTAGAGTAATTGAAATCGCTCAGTAACAGGGTGTTTGGTAGGACCTTCATGTTTTCCAGCGTCTCCAGAAAGGCGGAGTGCTGGTCCTGGGTCTTGGAGGGTGATCTGTAGTAGGCCATAATTTGCATTGCAGATTTGCCTGATGTTAGTTCCACATGGATGATCTCTGAGGTATCATGCTGCGCCAGTAACCTGGAGGTGTAGGTATCCATGATGAATATGGATACACCCCCTCCTTTAAGTGTTTTGGTCCATGTTCTGTGGCCGAAATGTGTGGTATGAGTTGTAGCCTGGTAATGCTGGGGTGCTCTAGAGTCTTGAACCAGGTTTCAGTTACTGCACAGATGTTGACATTCTCCATACTGAGGAGTGCTTCGAGCGCGTGCATTTTGAGATTTAAACTCCTAGCGTTGAGTAGCATAACGCTCATTTTTTTATTTGTGCTGTTTATGGAGGTGGGTTTGACTTTTGAGCCTTGCCTAAAGAGGCACTATGGGGGCAGCAAGAGCCGTGGCCAGTATTCGAAAGCCTAGGGGTGACAGGTGCAAGCAGTCTCTTGTGAAGCTAAGAGGCCTGTCGAGCATGTTGTCCCAGGCTGACACACTGGATCCCCTCCCTTTGAATGATGCCAGAAGCTTGGCCAGTTGTTGAAATTGATCAGTTTTTCTTTATACTGCGGTATCATTCTTGGTGAGGGCAGGATGCTAGTCAGGGTCATACCCGCCTGGGCTTACATGATCAGAGAGCTCTTCCATGTCTCTCTTCATGTAGTCAAAGGAGGTACGTCTCCGGTCATTCACACCAACATGAGAAATGCCAGTCATATTTGTGCTTGTTCTGGAGTGACCTGAGTGCTTGTGTTATGTGGCGGATTCTGGCTCCCGACAGGCAGCTTAACAGTAACCTGCCTAGTGAGTGGGACGTCAATGTGCCTGACTATAGCATTGACTGTTACTAGTGTGTTATGTATGTTATTTTGCCTTAAGGGCTGTGATTGTGCAGCACACTGATTTGTGTTTTGTGTGTTGTCTGGTTTGTGATGGGGGGGTGCAGGTTCTTTGGGTGTCTGCTCTGGAGGTCTGTGATACTTTTGCAGGTTTTTATTTAGAGCCTCCAAGTATGAGTTTGTGTATTTGTGTTTTGCCAGTGCTTGTTTAGTATATCTATGTGAGGCTGGAGGTGTGGTGCAAGTGTTAACCTTCTCCTCATGACTGCCTGTTCCAGTCTTGGGTGGAGAGAGCTTAGCCTGTTATTTAGCTATATAATTGTATCTCTCGCATATGTTAATGTTTTGTGGTAGGAGGAGAGGGTTATCTGTGTACATGAGGCAGATGTAACATTGCCTCAGGATACCCAGGTTCACCAGCTGGACTGGAGAGTATACCTGAAATTGCCCTTTGGTCATGCCTGAATAGTAGGGTGAGCTGCATAGTCGCTTGGTTGGTGAGGGGTGAATGAGCCTTGCCCTGCTGGGCAATCAAGTGTCGGGGTATATTAGTGCTTGCTATTAGATCTGAGCAAGTGCTGGATTGTAGGATGCTTTTTAAGTGTTTAGGTTGAGAGCTAGACTACTTTCAAGGGAAGAACTGAAGAGACTAGTGGAGCCGAGGTAAATTTAGCTCTAGCTAACCAGCGCTGCCCGGACGTGCAAAACCGTGCAAACGTGGTTTTTACTGCAGGGAAATGAAAGAGAAATTATCCCAAAATAGCCTATAAACTATTAACTTCTGGGCTGGAATCACTCCTCCAGGGACAGATGGCTGCTCAAAGCTCCCCCTCTCACAGGTGAACAGAGAAACCTCCCTCTATCCAAGTAAGGTATGGGCAACTAAGAAAATTGTAACACAGCCCTGAATTCAGCACTTGCTTGAAAACTGGACTATACTAGCTTAGAAAGGTGGGAAATAAGGAAACATATATATTTTTTGAAAAGATTTATTTATTTTATTTTACATTTGTTAACCGGGCTAGTCCAACTGGATACATGTCCATTTTCAGTGGAGGCCCGGGGAGAAGAGCTCCGCTAACTACTAGTTAAGAATATACAAAATTATACAATAAAATGAAAACATTTGCTTTAAACCTCTTACACGATGTATAGACATTTGAGTACAATATGAGGCTTAGCAGGTGAATAAGTTTAGATACTTAGTTACATAATTACTACATTATACATAAGTAGCAAAATTTAGAATTATGTCTATTAATAGAGGGAGGGACAGAAACATTTAAGAAGAGGAAAGTGTAGTATGCTAGAGTTAGGAAGAAGAGGAGAGAAATATAGAATTATGTCTATTTATAGAGGGAGGGGCAGAAACATTTAAGAAGTGGAAAGTGTAGTATGCTAGAGTTAGGAAGAAGAGGAGAGGGAGGTCAGAAGAAAGGAAGGAGGGAAAAAAAGAGAAAGAAAATGGTTAGCCAGGGTTATTACAAGAGCATAGCCAGTGGTTGGTTAGGAAGAGTTTTAGTTTGGTTTTAAATAGTGGAATTGTAGTCAGGGATGTGAGGTCTGGAGGAAGTTGATTCCATATTTTGCCAACTGAGTTGGAAAATGTGGAGTCACTTGCTACATTATTTGATGGAGAAGTTTGAATCAGTATTTTGTTAAAGGAGCGAGGGTTCTTCATATTGTTATAGGGTTTTATGAGGGTGGAGAGCATTGGTGTGTTCTCAAGGTGATGAAGGGCTTTGTGGGCAATTGTAAGTTGATAGTATTGTATAAGGTGGGGTAGTTCCAGCCACCCAAGTTTTGTGAGATTCAAACAATGGTGAGTTCTATATGGAGAGGCAGTAGCAAATCTGGCAGTGTTTTTGTATGATGTGGCTAGTTTATTGAGATTATACTTGGACAGATTAGTGTAAATGGAGGAAGCATATAATAGGGTAGAGATTAAGTGGGTTCTAGCTATAGTAGTTCTGGCTTCAGGAGTTAAGAAATATTTGATTCTGTAGAGACCCTAGTTTTCTATTAGTTGTTTTTATTGTGGAGTTGATATGAAAGTCAAATTTTAGTTGGTTGTCAATAGTAATACCCAAGAGTTTGGTTGTTTGGTCTGGAGCGATAAGGGTGCCATTATTAGATGTGAGTGTAAAATCAATAGAGGGAGACAGGTGAGTGGGTGGAAAGAGCAGAAGTTTGGTTTTTTGGGGGTTGAGGAGGAGACAATGATTAGAGAACCATAGCTCTATGGTGGTGAAGGTTTTTTGCATGAGGGAGTGAAGTTCAGTCTGAGTTGAGGCAGAGCAAATAATGGTAGTGTCATCAGCATATTGAATACAAGTAGATAGAGGAGTGGCTAGATGAAGGTCATTTATGAAAATGGAAAACAGAAGAGGACCTAAGATGGAGCCCTGAGGGACCCCTATAGAGGTGGGGAGAAGATTAGAGAGCTGGTTGTCCCAGAGAACTGCCTGTTTGCGATTCTCAAGATAGGACGTGAGGCAAGGTTGTCCAGAGAGGGAATTTAAGCGATGTAAGAGGAGTTGGTGATTAACCATGTCAAAGGCTTTTGACAGGTCTACAAAAAATGCTGAAGGAGTATTATTGTTGCGATTTTTGTTAATAGAGTTGATGAAGGATAATAAGGCTGTGGTAGTACTATGGAATGGTCGAAACCCATGTTGGCAGTTAGCTAGGAGATTGTGGCTTAGTAGGTGATTAAGTAACTGTTTGTGGATGCATTTCTCCATTATTTTTGCAAGAGGAGATAGTAACGCTATGGGGCGGAAGTTGGAATACTCCATAGAGTCACCTCCTTTGAAAAGAGGGATAATGTGTGAGATTTTCCAGACTGAAGGGATAGTACTTTCTTTTAAGGTCCTGTTAATCAATAGAGAGATGGGGTAGGCTATAGCTTTTGCACCTAGTTGGAGGTATTCTGCTGGTAATTTGTCAGCTGAGGGGGTTGATGGCTTAGGTTTTTGAAGTAAGGACAATATGTAGGAGGGTAGGTATGGGTTTGAGGTGAAATGGGGGGGTGGGGCTAGGGGTTAATAGTTTGGAGGTATCAGGGCTTTGTTGGTTAGCTAGCTTTAGTATAGCTGAAGTAAAGAAGGTATTAAAGGCATTAGCAGTTTGTAAAGGGGAGTCAGTGTTAGAGCCTAGTGGGTTAGGTGTGGCAGCTTTGCCAGGGGATAGCAGTGTGTTAATAGCGGTACAAAATTTATGTGGTTGGTGAAGGGAAGATTGTTGTAGTTATGTATAGAAGTTTTTTTTTTTTGTCTTAGGATGGCTTGTTTTGTCATATTTCTTTTTTGTCTAAAAGTGAGATGATCAGTTATGTTTTTAGTGGTTCGCCATTTAGTCCAGGCTTTATTTCTAGTAAGGATTAGTTGTCTAGTTTTGTTTGTGAGCCATTGTGCTGTCTTAGCTTTCATACGTATAGAACGCAAGGGGGCATGATGTTGAAGGATGGTGAGAAAGGTATTATTGAAGTGGCTAACAGCTTCATCTATAGGGAGAGATTTAAGAGGTGACCAGTTAACTTGCATAAGTTCATTATGAAACAGATTGGGGTCAAAATGTTTTTTGCTACGGGATGATCGAACTAGGGTTGGGATAGAAAAACTGGTTTTATGCCTGATAATATAAGTTAAGGAGTGATCACTGAGGTCATCTGGGAGAGTTCCTGTTGTATATTTTTTGCTGGGGACTATTTGTTAAGATCCAGTCAAGTATGGTTTCTTTATTATTACGTTTGTTTGTTCTTGTTGGGGAGTTTGTTTTGTGTGAAGCCATGCAGGTTAATAAGGGTAGATGGATTAGCATTTTTACATGAGTTCCAGTCAATATTAAAGTCTCCTAAAAGTATCGTTTCTTGAAGGAGATTTAGTGAAAGCCAGTTTAGTAGGTCTTCTAATATGGTAGGATTTTTGCCTGGGGAATATAGGTACAGATAATATTAATAGTTTTGTGAGGGTTGAGTTGAAGTTTTGAGATAATTATTTCAACATTAGTGTCAGTTGGAAGGGTATGATTTGTTGTACTTATTTGCAGTCCGGTTTTATAGAATATAGCTACTCCGCCACCTTTTTTGTTTAAGCGGTCTTGTCTGAGGATGTTGTAGCCAGGGGGGATAATTTCGTTATCTTTTATTGTAGGTTTGAGCCATGTTTCAGTTAGACAGAGAATGTCAAACTGTTGAACATCTAGAAGAGCATGAATTTGTGGTATTTTATTACAAATGCTACGTATATTTAGTTGGGCAATTGAGAGTGATTTGGGGGGTTTAGTAGATGGTGTTGGCTTTGTATTAACTAGTTGACAGATGATAATGGGGATGGGTCAGGGCCGGGGTTGGGGTGTATGTCTCCATCTATCAATGAGCAAATTAATATAAGGTTGCAGAATTGAGAGGGTTTGCAATGGTAATTATGTTTTTTAAGGTTATGAATACAGTATTTAGTGTGAGAAAGACGGTGATATTTAGGTTGAAGATAAGAGGTTTTGTAGATGACATTGAGATAGCTTATGGATATTGTTGGGGGAGTAGTTGGGGTATGTTTGCATGGGATGGTAAGAGTTGAGGGTAAGGTTTGTTCGTAGGAGGTTGAGAGATAGGTAGAGGTGAGAGTAAGGAGAGTTAGTAGTAGGAGAGGGTGGTATTGGTTAGGCATGTTAAGTAGGATTTGAGTGAGTGGCTCGAAGATGTGGTCTGGAGAGTAGATAGGAGGGGGAGGGAGGAGACTATTATAGATGGGGTGGGGACAGGAACAGGTTGTGATTGGTTCTGAGAGGGGAGGGGTGTGTCTGTGGGAATAAATGTAGAGGTTCTAGGGGCGGGTGGAATTTGGGGGCAGGGAGGGGAGCGGAGTGAGCCCGAAGGGCGAACGGAGCGGGAAGACACGAGTTGTAGTTGCACAGAAAAAAACAATCAGTAAGGTGGAGAAACAGCAGGTATGTTTGTAACAGGTATTGTAAATGCAATGAAATAGGTTCATAGGTTTATACTAGGCTATCTGCCCTAAGGCATTTATAAGCCTAGCCCAAATTTTTGTGGCTTACGCCACCCCTTATATGAAAAATACTGTGCCCATTAGTTTGTTGTGCCTCTGTCCAGCAGTGACACAGAGATGATTCCCGGGGTAAACCTACGATCTCCCATCCACAGGTCTAGATTTCTCTTGAACAGAGTCAGCGAGGTGCTCTGCCTCACATGGACCGGGATTTTATTCCACAGCATAGGGAGTCTCTGAGTGATAAATCTATCCCTCCAGCACATCCTATTTATATCCGTGCTAAGGTTTAAGTCGCTTGCTCTAGTGGTTTTGGTGGATTTGGATTTTTGAGGTGGAGCATGTCCATTAATTCCGGGTTGGACATGGCCTTGTATGTCAGGCACATGTCACCTCTGAGCAGACGGTATGCGACTGAATAGAGCTGGAGTTTCTTCAATCTGGCAGCATATGACAGATTTTGGAGTCCCTTTATCCTTTTGGTGAGGAACTTTTGGGGTCTCTCCAATTGCTGCAGATGTCGGGTGAGATACATCCCGAATGGGGCATTGTACTCGATCATTGGTCTGATAAGTGAAGAGTACAGGGGAACAATAACCTCACTAGATCTGGATGTGAATCCCTTCATGATCAGGTGGGCAATGTAGAAGGTCTTTCTAACCACTTTAGCAACGTGAGTGTCAAAAGAAAGGCCACTGTCAACCTGGGTCCCCAGGTCCCTGATAACCTCTTCTGTGCTTAGTGGATTGCCACCTATATGGTAGCTTGGGGTTACCTTGTTTTTCCCGAAGGGTATGACTATACATTTTTTGGCGTTTAACTTCAGGCCATGGCTCTGGCACCAGCTATGTTTCCGTGAGTCCCTTCTGAAGGATATCCGTGTCTGATGCACTTTCCACTATGGCCCAGTTTGCAGTCGTCTGCAAACTTTGTCAGCCAAAGTCCTCCTATGTTGGCCTGTACTTCTGAGAAGTAGATGCCAAACAATAGGGGCCAAGGACCGAGCCCTGTGGGACACCACTTGTGACCGGCTTGGAGTCTGACACAGCGCCAGCAACTCTAACCCTGTGGGTTCTGTCCTTAAGCCAGTTTGCAACCCATCTTGTGACATATGGGTTTACATTTAAGCTGGTAAGTTTTTCTACAATACCGAGTGGGGTATTGTGTCGAAAGCCTTTGCAAGGTCAAGGTAGGCTGTATGGACTGCCTTTCCTCATCAATGGCCTTGGTGAGTGTTTCAAGAAGTCGACCAAGTTCAAAAGGCATGATCTTCCCTTGACAAAGCCAAACTGGGTCGGGTCCAATGTCTGCAAGTCCCTATATCTTTGTTTATGAGCTCCATTATGATCCTCTCCATAGCTTTGCAGACTAGACTTGTTAAGCTTATGGGGTGGTAATTACCAGGGTCCGAGGCGCCGCCTTTGTGGAGTGGGACAACAGTTGCCGTCGCCACTCCTTGGGCACGTATCCTGTGGTAAGGCTGAGATTAAACAGCTGCCTTATGTGCGGGTTTAATTCCTCATTTAGCTCGTGTAGCACACAGCCGGGGACACCATCCGGTCCCATTGATGCTGTGTTTTTAGCTTTAGAGAGAGCAGCTTTCACCTGCGCATTTGAGATGTCCGGGAGGCTACACTCGGCTGGGATAGTTATCTCTCCTTTGGGGGGGGGGGTGAAGTTTGCACTGAACCTGTCTGCCAGTATGTTGGCAAAGTCTGTGGGTTCAGTGATTTTTGTATCATTTTGGACTAATTCTGAGCATATCTGGGAGTTTCCACCCAGGATCCTAACATAGCTGAAAAAGGCCTTATGATTGTCCTTTGAATCCATGGCAATTTTTCTCTCAAAATTGGCCTTAGTTGATTTTATGAGTGCTCGTATTTTTTTACTAATAATGATCAGGGTGACTTCCCTTTTATGGATTTTGTTCTATCATGTAATAGCTTTCTCCTCTTATTGTAAAGTTTGTTAATGGCTGGGGTCCACCAGACTGGACGTTTGCCCTTTGTGGAAAGAGTCTTGGTTTTATTTGGGATTGCCTGATCCATGCATTCCTGGAGGTGTTCATAGAAGGCATTTGTAAGGGCTTCGGCAGCTTGGGTTGTGGTTTCCACTGGCTCAGGGGCCTTGAAGGATACCACACCAGTCTTGAGTAGTGTGAAGTTTGCTTTAGAGAAGTTCTTCACTATGGTCTTTTTGTTTGGGGTGGGGGGATGTGGATTTCCAGTGAGATTAGTTTATGATCAGATCTCACCAATGAGGGCTATACTTCGGTGTGGAGCATTTTGTCCCCATGTTTGTGACAATGAGATCTAGTATATTTTCTCCTCTCGTGGGAACAGTGACTAGCTGTTCCATGGCATTTGAATTTATGAACTCCAGGAACCGTTGGGCTAGAAAGTTAGGGCTTGAGTAATGTTCCCAGTCTATATTCGGGTAGTTGAAGTCACCCAATATGATGGTGTTTGGAGATACATTTATACCCTCCAGTGTCTTCAGGAAGGCTGTGTGGGGTTCCTGAGTTTGAGAGGGTGGCCTGTAGCATGCTACAATTTGTAGAGCAGTTTTGCCTATGGTTAGTTGCACCTGGATGGTTTCCGAGCTTGCGTTGCCACCAACCTGGAGGTGTGGGTATCCTTTATGAATATGGATACACCCCCTCCTTTTGTGGTGTGGTCCAGGTTTTGGGGCTGGAACGCATGATATGAGGTAAAACCTAATAGTGCCGGGGTGCTCTCAGGAGCCTTGAACCAGGTTTCAGTTACAGCACAGACATAGATGTTCTCCATACTGAGAAGGGCCTCGAGTGCGTGCATTTTGAGATTTAGACTTCTGGCATTGAGCAGCATTACCCTCAGTTTCTTCCCATTTTTGTTTTCTAGGGTGGTAGGTTTAGAATTTGAGCCTTGCCTAAAAAGGCACTATGGGGTGGCAAGAGCCTTAGCCAATATCCGGAATCCCAGGGGTGACAGGTGCAAGCCGTCCCTTGCGAAGCAGCGTGGCTTGTCAAGCATGTCATCCCAGGCAGACAGACACTGGATCCCCTTTGAATGACACCAGACATTAAGCCAATTGTTAAAGCTGATCATCTTGTCTCTATATTGTGGCATCATTCTTGGTGAAGGAAGGATACTGCTCAGGGTTAGGGTCATACCTGCCTGGGCTACATAATCGGAGAGCTCCTCTGTCTCTTTTCATGTAGTCCAGGGAGGTGCGTCTCAGGTCGTTCACACCAGCATGGACAATGACTGTGTCATATTTGTACTTGCCGTGGAGTGACCCGAGTGCTTGTGTTATGTGGCGGATTCTAGCGCCCGATAGGCAGCTTACTGTGACCCTCTCCTTGTTCAGCCTGGTGAGTGGGACGTCAGTGTGTCTGACTATGGAGTCACCTATGACAAGTATGTTTGGTGTTGTATTTGGCCTTAAGGGCTGTGACTGCTTTGCACACTGCTTTTGTGGTTTATGTGTTGCTTGTGGGGTGTCTTGAGGTAGCAGTTGTTTGGGTGTCTGCTTTGGAGGCCTCTGCTGTTTAGGTAAATTTTACTCAGAGCCTCCGAGTATGTCTTTGTGTGTTTATGTGTTTGATTCAGTGGAGTGGTAGCATTATGTGAGGCTGGTTTTGTGGTGTGTGTAGTTGCCTTCTCCTCCTGTCTGGTCTTGCCAGTCCTGAGTTGAGAGAGCTCAGCCTCCAGTTTGGCTAAATAGCTGCATCTCTCAAGTATTTGTGTTATGTGGGAGGAGGAGAGGGTTGTCTGTGTACATGAGGCAGTTATAACATTGCCTCAAGATTCCCAGATTCACCAGCTGGACCGGAGAGAAGATTGACAACTGACCTTTGGACATGCTAGAATAATATTGGGAATTCCTTAATTGAAAACAAGGGCCAGTGGGGAGTGAGGGTGTAGTGCTTTTAATTTTTAGTGCTGACTTCTATAATTGCTTTAGTGAGCAAGTGCCAGGTAACTTGAGTGCAATGTGTTACAAGTAACTAAATGCAAAAACGACAAACAGTAACTTTCAAGTGAAACAAGGAAATAAGTACAGTAAGCAATGCAGATATCACTAGTGATCCACAGAAGCGCTGAGAAGTTGCGTATTAGGTGGAATTAGCTTCCAGGGAAATAAGCAAACAAACAACAAGCATATAAACAAAGCTAGATTCAGCAGGCCTGGATCTAGTCTATGCTAGAGCAAACAAGGTGAACCAATTTCAGTAAGATACAGTTCAAATATTCAGGCACTATAAATCTTTAACCAGAAATTCCCAGCTCAGAAGGGCAGAGTCCAGCCTCTTCTCCCACAAGAGTGCAGACCACGAACCTTCTTAATGTAAAATAACTGGCCTGAAGCCCAAGTGCCTAAACCAGAACTAATACACTTGGACACTGGGCTCTCAATCAGCAGTTCCCAACTTAGAAGGATGAAAGCTACCTGTCCTGCCACCACAGTGCTTGCCACAAACCTTCCTAATGTAAAACAACTGGTCTGAAGCCCAAGTGCTTAATCCAAAAGACTTGAATGATAGCTACACTTTAATCAAGTTACAACCAAGCAGTAATAAATACCATTGAATACTTTAGAGAATGTCTGGATTAGTGCTCAAGTTACACAAACAAAGCTAGATCCAGCAGGCCCGAATCCAGTCTATGCCACAGCAAACAAGGCGCACCAACTTCAGTAAGAAACAGTTCAGACATGCATGCACTATAAGCCTTTAACCAGAAATTCCCAGCTCAGAAGGGCAGAGTCCAGCCTCTCCTCCCACAAGAGTGCAGACCACGAACCCTCTTAATGTAAAATAACTGGCTTGAAAGCCCAAGTGCTTAAACCAGAATTAATACACTTTTAGAATAACAGACACTGAGCCCTCAATCAGCAGTTCTCAACCTAGAAGGATGTAAGCTACCTGTTCTGCCACAACAGTGCAGACCACAAACCCTCTCAGTGCAAAACAACTAACTGGTCCGAAGCCCAAGTGTTTAAACCAAAAGGCTTAGAATGAGTTACACCAAGCAGTAATAAATACAATTGAGTATTTTAAGATGATGCAAAAGTAAAAAGAAGTAGGTAAAAACACAAGTACAGTAAAAGCAGATGAAAAAATTTTTTTTTTTTTTTTTTTCTGAACAAGTGCTGAGATCAAAGAAACAGATTTGAGTGCTGAAACTAGAAAACTGGCTAGTTATAAGAAAAAAACAAGCTAGAAGGCTTCCCTCAAACACAGAAGGGCTTGGGGGCTCAGAAGCCTACAAATAGTCTGTACCACTTAACAAGAAAGGCAGGAAATGAGCTTAATTTTTTTTTTCTATTTCCCAGATGCTCTCTTTGTACACAGTAGGAGTGCCTGAAATCGGAATATGATCTCACTGCACTCAGTTGAGTGAGCAAATGAGATGGGCCCAGAGGCAGGCTGAGGGGCGGACAGTTTCAATGCCACTAAGATTAACACCAAAACAAAAACAGGGCGGGTGGGTGGGAATAACTGAAGAGCAGAATAACTTCAATTAAAAAGTCCTTCAACACTCAAATTAAATACTGTATTTTAAAAAAAAAAAAAAGAGCAGATAAAGGTACTTAAATTCTCTTATACGTCCAGTTGAATATAACCAAGTTCTTAGCTGGCCAAGCTGAAGTTTTAAAGCAGGAATTATTTCACATGCACCAGTTTAAATATGCAAGGACAGGAAATCAAAGAATGTGGCTACCCCCACACCTGTAATTACTAGCAAATAACAAAATTCAGCCAACACTAGCTTCAGTTCAAGTTACTGAAGAGCAGAATAACTTCAGTTAAAAATTCCTTCAACACTCAAATTAAATACTGTATTTTTAAAAAAAAAGAGCAGATAAAGGTACTTAAATTCTCTTATACGTCCAGTTGAATATAACCAAGTTCTTAGCTGGCCAAGCTGAAGTTTTAAAGTTTTAAATGTAGTCTTTAGTGATGTGCAGATTAATAGCAGCAAAGAAAAATAGAAGGGAGATTCGTCAGAGGCCAGAGAGAAAAGTGCAGTTAGGAGCGAGGAGATCCAGGTACAAGACAAAAGATACTGGAGAGTTAGAGTAAGTTAAAAGGGAGTCAACCAAATAGTAGAAGGATGCCACCTAGTGGCCAGCAGGTTTAAATCAGAGTAATACAGGTAAGGAAGGGGTAAATGGAGGAAAATAGTAAGGAAAAAAAAAAGAAAAAATGTTAGGGGAAAAAGAGATGGAACTTACAATGGTGGCTATGGGAGAGTAATAAATGAGGGTCTGGAGAAGTATAGAGATAGGAATTGGGGCTATTGGCTGCTGGCAGTCCTGGGCAGGTAGCTAGACTAAGATACTCAGGTCAGAAGTTTTGGATTAAACATGTATAAGTAACATTCTTTTACAGTCTCTTTTGGATGAAATCACTGAAGATTACAGGGTTAGGGCTTAGTAGAGACAAATTCCGGTCTTCCAGGAGGGCAGAGACACTTGTGTAGGTGATTGCAGGGTCCAGTTAGTCAACTAGTAGAAATATCAGGGAGAGAGAGGAAGATAGTAAGGCAAAACGTAGAAAAATATTAGAGAGCAATTATTGAATTCTAGCAAATTTGTAATTAACAGGAGAGCACTACACACTTTTGTACTTAGTTACATTCCCAACTAGAAAAGCAGATACTAAATATACATTTTAAATAAGGACAACAGTATGATAGGTTATTGCAGTCAAAATAACATTCTTAAGATATGATAGTCAATTACATATAATACGCTACTGTAGAAATAAAGACTAAATAATTAGTTTAAACGGGTGGACGCATAGAGAAGGGTTGCTTAAGTGGATGCGTTTCACAGTCAAAGGTATTTACATGCCAATGGGAGCAGTCGCTTTTAATACGTTTAGCTAAAATTAAGAAGTAGCGATATTTTCTTTCTTAGTGGCTAGAAATACAACTATGTCTTCCTAACCCTTAGAACAAATCAGCGTAAATTAATGGGATTACCATGTGTCGCACCACACTTGTATAGATCAAATCAAAGCTAACGCAGGTCAGGCACAATGCTGGAGCGCTGTGCGCTGATATAGAGAGAGGCTTTTAAATTAATCATGCTCTGTATCGGGCAATTAGATTAACGTAAGGTATTCTTTAGAGAGGTTACTGAGATTAATAGCATGTAAAGGCGCTATGTTTCAGAGGCGCCATGCGAAAAGTAGCGCTGCTCAGCGAAGCTAACATGCATATATATTGATACCAAATATACACAATCAGTTTCCAATAAAAAAGTCGACTGTGGTAATACCATTAGCTACAAAAAAAGGCGCCAAATGAGGGATAGTGGTAAAACAGTCCATGTATATGGTATGGCAGTGTAATCCTCATACAAACATAACGCTTATAGTATGGTGTTAATAAGCTGATTAGAGACGGTATCTACGGTGAGCCACTATTTAATATGGCAATAGTACTAGCAAATATCCAAACAACTGGTATGCACTATAAACTCTCTATAGTACATTCAAAGTAGACAGTAATCAGGAAGCCGCCTAAGCCAAACAGAGCATTTAATTGCGCAGCAAGCCTTCCTACAGTTCAAATTATAAATCGCTCTATATTAACAACAACAAGATACAGCATAAAGGTGGGCGATTCTGAGACCAATAGTGGTTGGTTACAAGTAGTAAAGTAACAATTTAACAATGGTTGCCATATAGATGGGCACAAATGGCTGGAAAAGTTTAATCATTGAGACGTCCATATTCAGGCATACAGGCACAGCATATTAAAAGAGCTTCACTGGTCTTAGGTTACTAACATACACTCTTCGTGGATGAGTGGAATAAAAAACACTCATTTACATTGAAATTAAATGCAGACGTAAATCATTAAAACACTGAGCTAAAAAAAAGCTTACTCTAGGTTACCGTCCAGCACCAGGTTCGGGACGTACAGCAGCCAAGCTGATTTTTGGGAAGGAAAGATGGCGTCCAGGGATGTGGGGATATATTTATAAAGTCTCTTAAAAAGCTTGGGGGAGGGTGTGGGGGAAGAGCATAGGTATAGGTATTAGGCGGGAAATATGCATAAGAGAGTAGTAAATAAACTAGGAGGGGGTGGCCTGATGAAGTGGGTGGAGTATGGAGATGTAAGAGTGTGGGAAGTGAGAGTGGAAATAGTTAGGGTAAAGAGTCTTAAGGGAAATGTAAGAAAAGTAGAGGCAAGACACAAAAGAGTTGTAATTGCACAGAAAAAAACAATCCGTAAGGTGGAGAAACAGCAGGTACGTTTGTAATAGGTATTGTAAATGCAATGAAATGTAGTCTTTAGTGATGTGCACATTAATAGCAGCAAAGAAAAATAGAAGGGAGATTTGTTAGGGGCCAGAGAGAAAGAAAAGTGCAAGGAAGGGGTAAATGGAGGAAAATAGTAAGGAAAAAAAAAGTAAGTGTTAGGGGAAAAAGAGATGGAACTTACAATGGTGGCTATGGGAGAGTAATAAATGAGGGTCTGGAGAAGTATAGAGATAGGAATTGTGGCTATTGGCTGCTGGCAGTCCTGGGCAGGTAGCTAGACTAAGATACTCAGGTCAGAAGTTTTGGATTAAACATGTATAAGTAACATACTTTTACAGTCTTTTTTGGATGAAATCACCGAAGATTACAGGGTTAGGGCTTAGACACAAATTCCGGTCTTCCAGGAGGGCAGAGACACTTGTGTAGGCGATTGCAGGGTCCAGTTAGTCAATTTTACAGTCTTTTTTGGATGAAATCAGGCAAAAACAGTAAAAACAAAAAAAAAAACAAAACAAAAAAAAAAAAAAAGTAAAAAAAAACAAAACACTTAAAACAGCTTTAAACGACTACAAACAGTAAAAATTACACTTAAAACCGCTTACAGTAAACAAGGCGCACCAATTTCAGTAAGAAACCGTTCAAATATGCAGGCATTATAAACCTTTAACCAGAAATTGCCAGCTCAGAAGGGCAGAGTCCAGCCTCTCTTCCCACAAGAGTGCAGACCACGAACCTTCTTAATGTAAAATAACTGGCCTGAAGCCCAAGTGCTTAAACCAGAACTAATACACTTTTAGAATAATAGACACTGAGCCTTCAATCAGCAGTTCTCAACTTAGAAGGATGTAAGCTACCTGTCCTGCCACAACAGTGCAGACCACAAAACTTCTTAATGTAAAACTGGTCTGAAGCCCAAGTGCTTAAACCAAAAGACTTGGAATGATAGTTACACCAAGCAGTAATAAATACAATTGAGTACTTTTAAGATGACGCAAAAGCAAAATAAAGTAGGAAGAAACACAAATACAGTAAAAGCAGATGAAAAAAGTGCAATTTTGTGTTTTGAGTGAGAAAATTAGATGGACTCGGGAGGAGTATCCAAATACAAATTTACAAGAGGGGCGGGCACTTTCAAAGCCACCAAGATTAACACCAAAACAAAAGCAGGGATGGTGGGTGGAGAACTAACTGAAAAAACAGAGCCACAGCTTCTAGCTAGATAGTCTTCAATGCAACACGAATAAATCAATTTAAATGCTGTATTTGAAAAAAAATGCAGATAACCCCCACTTATCACTGGCTATTCAAGAATTCTAGCAAGAATTAACTGAAAAAAAAAATGTTATTCAAGTTTCAAAATCCATGCCTCTGCCAGCCTTCCTTTCCCCTCCAATTTTTCCAACCCCCATTTAAAACAGTTTCTAAAAGGGGTTATACACCCAAGACTTCCCAGAAGAAACCCAGTTCATTCATGGGGCATAACCTGTGTTCTAAAAAGAGCTAACCTTGCCACCTTTTAAGCCAGAAGTTTCTGCTCCTTTAAAAATGCTCACCAGGAAGATCACCTTGGTGTGATGGCTATCACGTCAGCCAAGTGGGTGACAGAACTACAAATTCTGTGCAAAGAGCCTTTCATCGTTTTCCATAGGGACAGGTTACCTTTAGAATTGACCTTTATTCCCAGTTTAGTTTCAGAACTCTTCTTGAATCAAACTGTTCACCTACAAGTGTTTTTCCAAACTCGCAAAATAAAGCTGAGGAAAATTCTACATTCTCTGGATGTGCACAGACATCTCTGGTAGTATCTGAACAAAACAAAGTAACCAGATCAGGCAGGCCTGCAAATGGTGGTTGCAGAAGGAAAAAGGTAGATCCGTTTCCAAACCAGCTATTTTGAAATGGATTGCTAATTGCATGGCTTTCCGTTTTACTTGTGGTAACACACTACTAGACCAGGTCAGGATTCACTGCATGAGACACGGGTCAGCCACCACTGCCTTCCTTAGAGGCATCCCTGCCTAGGCCATTTTGGAAGCTGCCACACCTTCACAAAGCGTTATCTAGGCAATGCTACTATAGCAGGATGTGCTATTGCTGTCATACAAGCATGCTGTCCCAGGTACCAGCAGACAGCCTACCATCCAAACAGTAGCTTCAGGAGTCTTCCCAAGAATCCGTACTGCAACATTGATTACAGAGAAAATAGTACAGTTATACTAGTCATAATTGTAGATGTTGGAGTAGGTGAAAGTTGCAGTATGAACCTACCCCCTACAAACCCCTCTGTGCTGGCCTCTTCCCCATACCTGGGAGAATTTCTAACTGGGTATCGCTCCTCCATCATCCCTTCCCTGTACTCCTAGTCCACAGTTAAAATTCTTTTTTTCTCCCATGTCTCAAACTTTGGCAACTGGAAACATCATGTTGCCCTCTGGTCCTCTAACTGCGTAGCACAGGCTAGAAAAACCTGCAGATGGTGCTGATAGGTGCCTGCCTCATACCTTGACATCTGGATGTCGACCAAGGGTGATGCTAAGAATCTGGAAATCAAGCTAGTTGCAGGCTTCTACGTGGTAAGAAGACCCAAGAATCAATACTGTAATCTTAAATATCTACAATTATGGTAAAGGCAAAACAGCTGTACTTTAATATATTAAATAAAAGAATTGAAGATGGGGTGCTTAGACAAGGGAAGGAGCAAATTTTACAGAAAAATTTAATGAGGGAGCATTTCATGTAAAGTAATGCTGATGATGAGTGAAGTTTAAGGGAAGTCCGAATTTAGCCATTTTTATTGTTTTGGCAAATAAAAATTGAAGGGACAAAATGCATGTTGCAAATAAACACTCGTATCAGATCGCATAATTAAAAAAAAAAAAAAAAAAAAAAAAGAGAAGGTACTCCTAGATTCTGCAAATAGTAGGGAGGCATGTAGGTAAACAAAGTATGTCTAAATAGCTAGCTCAATGCATGTGACTTTTGTTGCTCCTTCCATGGAAAATCTGTATCAGGACATGCAAGGGCACATTTTATTTTTTAGGACAATGGCTACAACCTTCCTTTAGAGAGGTCAGTGCCTAGGCCATCTTGGAAGCAGCTACTTGGTCATCTGTCCACACCTTGTCCAAACACTCTAACTTGGGCATTGCTTCCTGAGCCTTGGCAGGCATTCAGGGCTGCCACAAGACTTAGCTTCCAGGGCTAGCTACTCCAGATTTTATAAGTTCTTGGATTCTTCCCAGAGCAGCATTATAAAACAATATGAAGAAAGCTGACATTGTAGATGCCAAGAGTGGGTTTAATTTTGCAGCATTTTCCCCTTCACACCTTGTCGCATAGCATGTTGCTATGTTTATACTAGGCTGTCTGAAGACTGTTACAAGCCTAGCTAATAATTAGAGGTCGTAATCAAACTCTGTACCTTTTATCTGTGGGGTGAGTCACTCATGGCTATCAGAACCTGTGTTTGGGGTATCCTTGTGTTCTGGTTCATAAGGAACACGTTGAATTGTTGAGATTCAGGGTGGTAGACTAGTGACTGCCATAGACACTATTTGTGTGGCCTTGTCATTCAAAGAATTCAGTCATGGTGTCCACCTTTATCCTTTTCTGAATGATTTCCTCATCCACACCTGCTTAGTGGAGTAAAATAGGTAAATTCCTACTGTTTACTGTGGGTTACCTGACTGAAATGTGGTTTTCCTAGAGTCCCCAGACTCCAGTCTCTGCCTAGATGGAGACTTCTTGGGAGTCCTCTTGGAACTGGAAGAGAGAGAACATTTTCCTCCCCAAGGAGAAGACCTGGCAGGTTTAGCTTAAAAAAAAAACCAAACTGCAACCAGGGAAGTGCACGTAAAGAGTCCATATGTCAGCATCAAATCTGTATGTGCCTGTAGCCAGGTAAGGATAGAAGCCTGTCCAGTGGTACACAAGGACCTCAGAGCAGTACCTCCATCCACTCCAGTAGGTGATTTGTTAGCCACAAGGTAAGAGTTTTTTGCCTGGCCAAATGCATGCAGTCCCAAGGGCTACTGTGTGACCATAGATGAATCCAGCCTCCTTTGGGAGCACAACTGGTATACCTGGAGGTGAACGGAAACCAGATCTGGAGCATGTTTATCAGAGACCGTTGTAAAACAGAATGCTCATGCTCATTTTTGGCATTGAAAGCTTTCCAGACGTAGCTGATGCCAGGGATCTTAAGAGCATCACAGACAAGTTATGTGCACATATTTAAGCAAGGGAATAAGTTACCAGTTCTGGAACATGACTGTAGTTATTATTATTAATCACTGTTTCAGTCTTTATTTTGATTTGTGCCTGCAGGTAACACAACTGGCTGGCCAAACTTTGAGCCCCCATCTGGTAAATTTTTAAATACCATTGCTGGTATTCCCTTCACCCTCCCCTTACCCTTTTGTGGGTATTTTTCTCCAACTACCATTGTTGGTACTCTTGTTTTTAAAAAAAAAAAAAAAAAAAAAAAAAAAAAAAAAGTTTTTTCCGTTACTACTTGTGTATGAGTAACTTTGTGTGCGTGCCGCCTTATGTAATTTTTGAAAGATGGCAGAGACCGAAGGGAACCACTGGGTTAAAGCAGTGTGAGGTGTGTGGCAGAAAGATGCCCAACTCTGATGGGCATCTTTGTTGGGGGGGGGGGTGCTACACTTAGAAATTCAGTCACTGTGTGAACTCTGCAAGGGTTTCAAAGCTTGAACCCTTGCAGAAAGGTGCAACAAACATCCTCAAGGGGCTGTTAAAATACCCTTTTGGTGAGACTTTGAGGTGGAGACTTCGAAGTCTACCAAAAAAGAGTCAAAGAAAAGAAGTCACTGTTCCAGCATCTCCTGAAGTTAGAGTCTAAATCTACTAAGGGCCAGGTCCCGAATCACACCTTGGAACTGAGGCCTAAGATACCAAAATAGACACCCACTGCTGTTCTGGCACCGAAGCCTGTAACATACCCACAGTGCCAACAACTGTTGAACCTACAAAAATCACTATGGCACTGACCTTTTCATCAGTACCAGTGACCATCTCTGCGCCAACAGTGGTTTCCAACAAACTGGTTACTTGTTCTCCAGCAAAGCAAATTATTGATCAGCCGACCATGGTGCCGAAGGTTGAGAGTATACCCAGGACTAGGTACTCCCCATTTATAGACCCCTTCTTGGGTCAGCAAATAAGCCCATTCATTGAAACACCAAAATCACCCTTGGTGATGTCCATCCATTCCACCAGGAGCCTTTCAGAGCTTGATGTCAGATTAGTGGATCAGCTCTTGGGGGACAGAGGTCTCCCTGCCCCATCTAGGACCTCCCTCACATCCTGAGCCAAGGTTTACTCTCCAAGGACTCCCACTTATCTTCCCCCTTCAACCTCTCCACAGATCTTGGAGCCCTCGACTTCGTTCCCAGTGCCAACTACGGTGCCGATGGACCTCACCATGGCTCTGTCAGAGCCGGCCCACCCATGGGACCGTGACCTGGCTGCTGGATCTGGGATACTGGATTTACTCAGATTTTTTTTTCCTCACGGTGCTGTCTATGGTTCCTGGTGCCCTGTCAGTTTTGAATTCTCTTGCAGCTCCTACTCTGGAGGTGGGTTTGACGGAGTGAGGTGTGACCCTGGTTTCGAGGTGGTCTTTCCCTGTCCTGGGCCCCCATCCCTGTTGGGGTGGGCCTGCCTTCCAGATTATAGAGAGCCCTGGCCTCTGTAGGCTCACAGCTGGCACCATCCCCAGAGTGTTGCATCTATGTATCCTCTGTGTAACCAGCTATCAATCTACTATACTGGGGCAGTATTCACAAAAGCAGCAAGACTCCCTTTTTTTAGGGTCGCTTATCTTAGGAGGAGTCCTCCGATCTTCCCACCAAGGAATCACCCCATAAAAGAAACATTCAAGAGGAAGCACTTGGATTCTCCAAAAGAATCTGTCATGGAGGATACAGATTTTGACTAAGTGGAAGGGTCCCCTCGATCACCCCCTGAAGAAGTCTCCTTCGTAGACATCCTGAAAATTTTAAAACCGAAGGCTGATTGGAAGTCCACAAACTCATCCTCCATGGTTTGTTTTCTTGCAGGCTTTTTGTGCCGGCCCTTCTACTTCTTGGGTGATCCCACCTGCCGATGAACCTGTCAAACTCATTGTGCGGCATGCATGGATGGCCCCTGATACTATAGTGCCAATTCCCCGAAGACCGGAAATTTTTTTTTCCGCGCCCAAGGATCAGCCTCACTAGTCAAAAGGTTTAGCAGTTGATGCCATGGTTGTGGCGGCTGCCACAATGAAGGAGCTCGCTGAGGAGAGTTACTGTCCATCCTCCTAACAGAGTCCAGGACGATGAACAAATTCAGGAAGCGGATCTTTGCTTAATCGACCTTCGCCATATGGTCCTTGGATTTTTTGGCACATTTTATGCAACTCCAAAGGGTTCTGATAACTGAGCTTTCAGAAACCTTCGCAGGAGCAGTGTCTGACGTCCGTGATAAGGATGCCTCTTGGCTTGCCACCCTAGAAACAATCTCCAACACGTCCATGCGGCTTATTACACATACTGCTGAAGGGACTTCCAGGGCAGTGCAGTGGGTACAGGCATTGCCATTAGGCATCACGCCTGGATGCGCATGTGTAACTTTGCAGACCCCTTCAAGTAGTCTTTATCAACTGTCCTACTGATGCTTCATCCCTTTGTGGCCCATACATCAGAGACACTAGCCCAGTTTGCGGAGGATGGAAAGCTCCTTCTGCTGTGGGCATCAGTTTTTCCACTCAACAACCTTATTCCAGGAATCGGAGGAGTGGAAAGATGTGGTTTAGCAAGTCCCAAGTTCTTTTTCGGGACATACATGGAGAGTATTCCTCCCGGGGCAAAGGGGGGAAACTCTTCTGGAAGATGCACCTCCCACGGCAGAGGGGGCTTGTGTAACCAGGGTTCCAGGGATTCTTTCTCTGGACAACCCTATCAGCGCTCCTGAGCAGCGGCCCGATTGCTTACCTCTCTGAAGGCAGTCGGGGAAAGATTTTCTCTGCACCACACAGCCTGGCATGCAATAACATCAGATTCTTGTGTGCAAACAATTAACAGAGGTTACCATATCCCCTTCAGTCTTTATCCCAGACCACAAAGATGAATCCCAGATGTTCCACCCAGTCAGAGGGATATATCAGCACTCTAAATCCGAATGCTGCTTCAAAAAAGTCATCCAAGCAGTCCCACCAGACCAAATAGGTTCTGGATTTGACTCTGTTTTTAGTGGCAAAATGCAGGGGGACTGGTGGCCAGTCTTAGATCTCAGTGTGATTAACAAATTTGTTCAACAAACACAATTCTGGATGATCACGGTTCAGTCTATCCTTCCTTTTCTGGAGAAAGATGATTGGATGTGCTGTATAGATCTTCAGGATGCATATTACCACCTAAAAATGGACAAATGCTCCAGAAGATGCCTCTGCTTCCGGCTAGGAGCCAGTCGTTATCAATTTTGAGCACTGCCTTTTGGTTTCACCAAAAGCATGTAAGTGGTAACGGCTCATTTTAAGGCTACAAGGATTCCAGGTGTTTCCGTATTTAGACTGGCTCCTCACCAGGCGTCTGCTGCTTTCTGCCTTGGACTCTATTCTAAGGCTTGCAGAGTTCTTGGGCAACTCGATCAACAAAGAAAAGTCAGTTATACCCCCCCCCCCCCCCCCCACAGGACATATAATTCATCAGAGCCAAACTAAACACAAGATCCTGCTTGGCTGCTGATGTTCATAGTGTTATACTGCTGCAGTCATCACACTTGGGTTATCCTGCCATCAGGCGGTCCCGCAGCCGGCCGAATTCCAAAGTCTTGGTTTGGCTTCGGTTGTCGTCGCTTCTTCCCTGACGTCAGTGCGACAGGGGGATGAAAGAGGCAGCCGACACCATTTTCCCCAGTCTTTCTTGCCGCGTGGTGCCCGAAGCAGAAGCAGTTCGCAAGTGCCGGTCGGCTAGCTCCTGAGATTTTCGAATCGAATTTCAGCCCAAAGTCTTACTCTAAAGCTAAGTACCCCATTGGGGAAACTTTTCTTGCCTCAGACCGATGTCAGACAAAGTTAATAATTGCATTTCTTGTGGAAAGCAAATACCTCATAAGGATTTTCATTGTTATTGTATTCCTTGCCTAGGCCCAGACCACAACATCTCTGTCTGTTTTGTGCTAGGTTCAACAAACGTACAATCAAGCATCGGGCAGATTTTGCCCGACATTATTTTTGCAGAAAATTTAACTATAGCATGTCGTCGGAGCAACCAACATCAGCAATGATTAAAAAAAACGCAAGGATAGACAGCAACCAAGGCCAAGACCAGATACCGAGGCCTCAGCAAGGCCGCCGACTGTTTTCAGCGTGGCGCCTACGCAGCCCCTGACTACCGCTGAGTTAGAAACTCTGACAGCCTCCCAGGCCGAATCAGCTGGGCCTCAGGAGCCAGTTCCTTCTCAACCCTCTGACACCAAACCTGACGGTGATCCGGAGATTTTGGACAGGCTTTCGGTTTCTGAAGGTGTCTTCAAACCGACAACTGTCTCCATTAAGTCTTATGCTAAACTTGAAGCCCCCTTAAAAGTTAGGAAACCGGGTCCACAGATACCCCCACAGGCCCTATGCCTAAAAAACAGATGCTTAAGATGGCTGAGGATTTAATTACCCTTATTCACAACCCCCTCCTGACAAAAGGCCTAGACTGGAGGAAGATTATCCTTCCTCTGACCAAGCATTCATTTCCTCAGCTAACTCTGAGGACCAGGATTATTCCTTCCCTCCTTATGAAGACTCAGATGCTGAAGAGTCCATTCCCTCTGTCTTCCCCCCCTGAAGACTACTCTTTTCGGGAAACTTTACACACCATGAGGGAACACTTCCACTGGGAAGGCCAAGATTACTCTGACTCTAAGAAAAGACTCAGTGAGTTTCTTCTTCTCCCACAGCATAGACCCCTTGCAATTCCTCCAGTTTTAGACATTTTGGATGATGTTTACACTGAATCTAGTCTAAACCCAGATTCCTTACCTCCTGCACCAGCTAAACCAGACAGATACTACCGAGTTCCTGATTCTCATAAGTTTCTATATAAAAGCCCTGTTGTAGACCCCAAAACCATTTCCCAGGGTCCCAAAGGGGTTAAGGCCTCTACTGCTAAGAATCCACTCCCTTCTGAAAGAGATTCCAGAGCATTAGAAAGATGGGGGAAGAAAGTGTATACATCTGCCACTTTGGCCATGAGGGCCTTAAACTGCTAAAATACCAACAGTGCTTGATTACACAGTTAAAGCAGAAAATGATCCCTCAGACAGATCAACCTGATTTCAAAGAGATGCAGGATTTGCTGCATGCAGCAGAACAGGTGGGAAAGCATACCTTACAATGTGGTTTTGATTCATTGGAAGCCTCATGTAGAGCAGCTGTCACAGGATCTGTAATACGTAGACATGCTTGGCTAAAAGAGCAAACCTTACCAGAACATGTATTGGATGCTCCATTGCAGAAAGATGTGTTTGGTGTCAAAGCAGAGGAAGTTTTAAAGAAAATGGAAGAAAAGGCAAAATCTATGCAGACAGTTAAAGATTTTTTACAGGTACAACCTCCTCGTTTCAGCAGAACCTGGCCATCAAAAAACTGGTTCTTTCCTGCATCAGACAGACCCCAAAGGGATAGATACAGACGCCCAAGGGGCAGAGGCCAGCCACAAGGTTCTTTCAGGCCTAGACAATGGCATACAACAACTCAGAGGTGGAGACGAAAGATCTCAACCCTTCAGGAAACAAACACAAAGACTTCCCTCTTTGCCTGCCAAGCAAAATTGCCCTGGCAGCACCTTTGGGAGGAAAACTGGCTCTATTTCCACAAAATTGGTGCATCATAACAAAGGGCAAATGGGTTCTGGATAGTATTACCCGAGGCTACAGATTTCATTTTCACACTTTACCACGGATGAGAGGCATGCCAAATCTGCCTCCAAACCAATGGGCAGAGGCACAAACGCAAATTTCAGCTCATGGATATGAAAGCAATTCAGAAGGTACCTACAAAGGAGCAAGGTCAAGGTTTTTACTCAAGGCAATTTCTAGTACCAAGAAAGGGCAAAGCCTAGAGACCCATTTTAGACCTCTCAATTCTAAACACGTACCTGGAGGTACCCAAATTCAAAATGCTCACACTACAGCAGCTTCTTCCCATGCTGGGCAAGGAGTTGTGGCTGGTAACGTTGGACCTCAGAGTCATACCTGCATGTCCCTATCAGACAAGTTTGCAGAAGATACCTCAGATTTTTGGCAGGTACAACGCATTATCAATTCTCTGCATTGCCCTTTGGCATATCTACTGCACCCAGAGTATTTACGAAATGCCTGGCATCAGTAATTGCATACTGCAGACAAGGAATGCAAATTTATCCATATCTGGACGACTGCCTGATCCAAGCGGACAGCAAGGCCATTCTATTACAGCATCTGGCATTTGTAACAAAGCTGCTAAGTTGCCTAGGGTACACAGTAAACAAAAAGAAGTCCAAGCTAATACCCTCAAGACATAATATTCCTGGGTGCCAGCTTAAACACAACGGCCCAGATGGCTTATCTCACGCCAGACAGACAAAAACAACTGACTCAATACTTCCAAAAGATGGCAACTTTTACCCAGTTCACTGCAAGGAAAATCCTGCAGGCATTGGGGTTCATGGCATCCTGCATTCAACTAATTCCACATGCAAAGCTGCATATGAGGAAATTACAATGGTACCTGAAAAGTGTATGGACTCAGCACAGACACAGCCTCGAAACAGGTATACCTCTCATTCCCTGCCTTCAAAAAGAGTTCCTATGGTGGGCTCAAGCATGTCAAATAAACAAGTGTCTTCCTTTTGTCTTGCCTCCAGCAAACCAAACTATGACAACAGATTCTTCAGACTACGCCTGAAACACACATGGCAGGACAGTGCATACAGGGCAAACGGTCTGCAAAACAAATGCATCTACACATCAACCAAAAGGAGATGCTAGCTGTGCAAAATGCACTGACAGCTTTCAAGGACCTCTTGCATCCAGGACAACTACTAAGGACAGACAACACCACAGTTGTGGTACATAAACAGGGAGGAACACACTCCTACCCTTTATGCAGACAGGCAATGACCTTGTGGAACACATCATTGACTTACCAAGTACAACTGCAAGCACAGTTCCTGCCAGGAAAGGAAAACATTGGCAGATGAATTAAGCAGAAATTTGGCAGATCCTCACAAGTGGAGACTACACCCACAAGTATTTTCAATGATAACTCAAAGGTGGGGCCACCCAGACATAGATCTATTTGCCTCCCCCAACAATTGCCAACTACAAAAATTTTGCACAAGGACTTATCATTCCCTAGCCTGGAAAGTGGACACCCTGTCATTCAGTTGGACAGCAATGACGGTCTATGCCTTCCCACCACTACCTCTCTTGACCAAGGTATTACTGAAAATCAGATCAGAGAGTCCACAAATGATCCTCATTGCATGGATCTTACCTCAATTCCCACTTCTGTTGACTCAGCAAAACTCTCAGATCCTTCACAGTCAGCTCAGGACGTTAAATTTAGCTGCATGGAGGAATACCTTGAATTATCAATCAACACTTCTCTCAAAGGACGTCCTGAATGTCATTTTGGAGGCCTGGAGGCCCAGCACCAGAAAAATTTACTCAGGCAAATGGAAAAGATTTTGTGCATGGAACCAGGCTAAAGGCCAAAATCCTGGGATACCAAACATTCCTCAAATACTGCAATACTTAACTGAGATGCTACACAAAGGCCTTTCTTTCTCATCCATTAAGATCCATGCTTCAGCCATTTCAGCTCAATATAATACGGACCCTCCCATATTTTCACACCCTTTACTAAGGCAGTTTCTCAGAGGGGCTAAGAATATAAGACCCCCCAGAAAACCCCCAACGCCAGCTTGGGACCTCAACTTTGTTTTAGAAAAATTAACACTGCCTCCTTTCGAACCAGACTTCTCAGCAGAACTACAATACTTGTCATGGAAAACAGCTCTGTTGCTGGCTATCACCTCAGCACGCAGGGTCTCAGAACTACAGGCACTTGTGGCAGTCAAACCTTTCATCATTTTCCATCAGGATAAAGTCTATTTACGAACTAACCCTACCTTTATGCCAAAGGTAGTGTCGAGTGTGGCTTTGAATCAGACCATTCATTTACCCACCTTTTATCCAAGCCCCCAGAATAAAGGAGAAAGACTCCTTCACTCTTTGGACATTCACAGACAGCTACGTTACTATTTGGATAAGACAAAGACCTTCAGAAAAACTGACCAACTCTTTGTATCCTATGCTGCAGGTTCACAAGGAAAGGCTATTTCAAAACGGACCATCTCCAAATGGATAGCACATTGTATCCGCTTTTGCTACTCGCACCATGGGAAAGCAGTGCCTGTTAATATTAGGGCTCATTCTACCAGGGCTACAGCAACCTCAGCAGCCTTTCTCAGGTGGGTTCCAACCAAGGACATTCTGGGGGCAGCTGCTTGGAGTTCAGTGCACACCTTTACCAAACACTGCCACCTTCCATTATACTCAAAAAAACAGAGCTGGTTTTGCCACTGCAGTTCTGCAGGGCATCCTAGCTTCACCTAACCCAGTTTAGTACCAGCCACCCATCCATAGCTTTGGGATTCAACCCAAGTGTGATGACTGCAGCAGTATAACACGATGAACATAGTACAGTTTTGTACCTACCATAAATGTAGATATTAGTGTATCTACTGCTGCAGTCCAAGTTACCCTCCCACCATCCCCTCTACATACCAGGGTGTTAGTTATAACTCCATGTACATCAATCTATTGGATGCATGGTCTATATGGTGTATTTGCTAACAGCTAGAACTATTGCTTCTCTACTAAGGTATTTTTGCATAGTTATTTGTATTGCCTTCCTAGTTGGGGGCACCTGGCATCTGGGGCAAGAAAAACTGAAGAAAATGGCGTTGGCTGCATCTTTTAACCCCCTGTCGCACTGACGTCAGGGAAGAAGCGACGACAACCGACGCCGGACCACGACTTTGGAATACGGCCGACTGTGAGTCCGCTTGACGGCAGGATAACCCAAGTCTGATGACTGCAGCAGTATATACACTCTAACATCTACATTTATGGTAGGTACAAAACTGTACTTTCCTCTTCACAGACTGGAGAAGTTGGTTACAACTAAAAATGATGCTCTCTCAAGATAAAGTTCTGGCCTGCCAGCTCTTACAGCTCCTTGGATCCATGGCAGCAGCAATCGCCTTTAGTTCTTCTAGCGAGATACCACATGAGGTTACTTCAGTGGCTTCTGGTGTCACAGTGGTCACTTGATTAATCCAGTGTCCCACCCGATCCGAATAACCAACCAGTGCAATCAGGACTTACATTGGTTGATGAGGCCAGAAGACAAATTTTGGAGCTGCCCTTTTCCCCCCTCTCAGCCCAAGGCCATAGTGACCACAGATGCATCCCTGATGGGGGGGTGGGCCATTTTCAGGGAAAGACTGTCCAAGGCACTTGGTCCCCTACAGAGGCCAGTTTGCATGTCAACATCCTAGAACTGAGGGCAGTGCTCTTAGCGTTGCAAGCATTACAATCTGCCCTCTCTTCAGGGACAATTGCTCTTCAGTCGAACAGCATGTCAGTAGTCTGGTACATCAACAAAGAAGGGGGATGCAGATCCTACCCCTTTGTCAGGAAACCCTAAGAGTTTGGCAATGGGCAATCGCCTCCAACCACTTTCTGATAGCAACGCACATTCCGGTGAACTCCAGCGTGATTGCAGACTGAGCAGATGCATTCTCCTGCCTCACAAGTGGTCTCTCAATCTCAATGTTGCAATGAAGATTTTTCGTCATTGGGGTCAGCCTTGCTGCAATCTGTGTGCTTCTCCCACAAATGCAGCAGCTACTTTTCCCAGGTCTCACCTCAGGGGAAAATCCCTGAGATGCTCTTCTCCATGATTGGCCCATGGGACTTCTTTATGCCTTTCCACCAATCCCCCTAATTACCCAGTTTCTAAGGAAAGCCCAATGGTTGCGAAACAGTGATTCTCCTTGCATCTTATTGGCCATGTCAAGTCTGGTTTCCCATTCTCTGGCCTCACTTAATTTACTGTCTGTAGATTCTGGATCCAATCCCAGATCTGTTGTCTCCTCCACAGGTCTTGGTCCATCCCAACCTACAAAATCTCAAGCTGACAGCTTGGTTTCTCCACTTCCAGTAATTGCCAGGTGAAATAACTTGCCTTCCCCAGTACAAAAGATGCTTCTGGCTTTGCATAAACTATCAACCAGAAAACTTTATCTTGGCAAATGGAAGAGATTTGTACATTAGTCTGATGAAAAGGGTATTTATCCTTTTTCAGCCTCCATCACCAAAGTCTTGGAATATTTATCAACCTTATTCCAATTAGGAGCCTCTACTTTTACTATTAGTTCATTTAGCTGCCATTTCAAATTTCCATAATGGTTTCAGTGACCTGTCTCTGATGTCCCACCATCTCTGCAAAACCTTTCTGAAAGGTGCTTTACATTTGAAACCGCATTTCATAGAGCCCATTGCTCCTTGGAGTTTAACATTGGTCTTACAAAGTTTGGTCCATCAGCCATTCGAGCCAGCAGCCACTTGTGATATCAAATTCTTATCTTGGAAAACTCTATTCCTCTTAGCTATCACGTCGCCCAGGAGAATCTCAGGATTGCAGGCTCTGTATGTAAAATACCCATATATCATTTTTCACAGAGAGCATCACTCAGGGCTAATCCTTCCTTTTTGTTTAAAGTGGTGTCAGATTTTTAATATAAATCAGTCCATCGATCTAGTTTTCTTCCCAAATTTCTCAAACAAGGGAGAATATTTATATTTGTTGGGTGTACACAAACACTTGTTTTTACTTGAATAGAACAAAATCATTCAGAAAATTGGACCAGTTGTTCCTATACTTTTCGGATCCTAGACTGAGCAAACCAGTTTCGAAAGTTACCCTGTCAAGTATTTATCAACAGAATAAGCTGGACTTGTCAACAAAAGCTAAGGCGCATTCTACCAGATCTGATTTCACTTCAGTAGCCTTTCATTCCAGAGCTTCTGTGGATGACATGTGCATCTGCAACTTGGGCTACTCCCCATACCTTTATCACTCATTACAAATTGCATACGGTCTCCAGGGGAAGAACATCCTTTGGCTCTATGGTACTTTGGAATATCCTTCCCTAGGGCTTACCAAGGTTTAAAGTAGATAGGGACTCTGTCCCAACAGTCAAGAATGAAGATTGACAGCCTCAGATAAAGAAGTTTACCATAATGTTCCATCTGTGTTGTCAATCTTCATTCATTCTTTACATCACACCCACCTTCCCCCTCTTAAGACTTTTGGAGGTTCAAAACTAGTCCTGGGATCCTGGTAAGGTTATTGTTCAGACAAAGCTTCCATCATTTTCTACTCTATAGGCAGACTTGATCTGGGAGGAAGGGAAGAGGAGCATTATGGGTAGCTTTGGCTTGAGAGTTTTTGGCAGGCACGAGCTTATAATTGCCAGGGTCAGAACAGAGACCCAACCGTCACGAGTGAAGATAGACAGCACGGATGGAACGTTATGGTAAAAACTTCCCTTTTTAACTGAGAAAGGGAAGAGTGGAATCCCACCAAGTACTGTCACATGCAACATGCATCTAGTATGAAATGCAGGAAATCTTTAATTGGTATGGAAGAATATATTATACGGTATTACTTTGAAAAAAAATAATTTTGAAGGGGCTAGATAGAACTAAGACTCTAAAATTAGACTGATTTTAATACCATGGTATTTCAGTTCCACACCTGAATTTTTTATATAACTGCTTTATTGTAGAAAGCAGCTTTACTTCATCTGCCTTTGTTGGTGTTTCCAGCTGTGATTGATACTGGATCATTGTCAAGTAAGTGTATGTAGTACAGGTATTCCATTGTCTTTTGATGAAAAAGTATGCATACTGATGAAAATCCTGTTTCGGATGAATTTTTGTTTGATATGCAGGTTTTGATGGGTTTCTTAATGAGCTATCAACACTGGTTTTGTAAAGAATTTTCAAAGCAGTTCCATCGTACATGATATAAGGTTTTAAATGTATGTTAACTTTAGGCGCAAGTGTATACTGTGTGTGGAATTGGCACTAGTTATAAGAACAGCTATGGGCCAAAGGAGTTTTTCTTGCTCTACTTGTAAACTCCTACAATAGTAATGAGGGCTTAGTTCTACCTCAGTACCTTGTGGGGGACAGTCATTAAGATATGTTTTTTTTTTTGTAACTGGGTATGAACAGTGAGCCATAGGAACCTTGCTCAGGTAATTGGCTCCATCCCACCAGCAGTAACCATCTTGTGTTTTTTTACACTATCCTGTTTCTGTTGGTTTAGAGTTGTTTAAACTACATGCTTTATTGTGATGTACTTTCTGAGACCATTCTAAATGCACAGTTTTGTGTGATCTGATAGCTTTGCACGTAATTATAGATATTTTTTGGGCTCTTTGGGGATTGGGGAAACTACAGAGTGGGAATTGAGTACCAGCTATATAGAAGCAAGAGCTCAGGCCATGGTTAGAAAATCTCAAAGCATTCAGGTTATCAAAGATGCATGTCTGACGTACCACTGATTCATCTTGCTCCGTCTGATGTACCACTCATTCATCTTGAGATAGAGAACCTGAATTTGGGGCACAGTATTTGTGGGTCACAGCGTGCAGCCATGTTCACTTTTTTGTGGTGCCTGCTGTATAGTAAGATGTAGCTGTTGACTGTAAAACTGTCTGCTCACTTGTCATGTTAGCATACTTTTTTTGTCCAAGTCATCCTTTAGAATTTGCTTTAAGTAGCATTTGCATGTTGTATTATGACTTCATTGTACAAATCTGTCATGCAGATTTTAGCATTTTTTTTTCTTTTTGTGCCTAGTTACTGTGACCAACTGAAGATTTCTGATAGCACGCAAGTACTGCAACCTTTCCTGCCCAGTATCCTGGATGGTTTGATAAGCCTCGCTACGCAGTTCAGTTCAGAGGTGCTCACCCTTGTTATGGAAACCCTTTGCATTGTTTGCACTGTAGATCCTGCTTTCACAGCCAGCATGGAAAACAAGATTTGCCCGCTCACTATTGCGATCTTTGTCAAGTACAGTAATGGTACAAGATTTTGTTTTCCTTATGTTTTTAATTTGTAATGTCACTTATAAATATTGAGGTGTTAATTTTCTGAAGTAGCACAAAGTCAGTGTTTGCCTTTTTATGTAGATGCAAATTTAAGTGCATACCATTGCAGTTGAGCACAAGCAAAATGCGGGCAGTATGGTGGTTTTAGATTGTGTAAAAACCCATAAGCAGTCATTTTTGTGGTGGCATTTTTTTTACCAGTGCAGTGTCCTCAGTAATTTTGCTGTTCAGTATTCTTCTGTGCTGATTAATACTGTTAATGTCCCACAGCTTACTTTAAAGTTGGGCCATCTTGCCACCGAGTGCCATTTCCTCAGGTAACAAGCCTGTGTCCCACCATTTTAATTGAATATGATGTAGTCCACAGCTTTCCACATGCTTCTGTCAGCAGCTTGTATTCTCTGTGTCTTAATGCAGGTGCTTGCCATCCTCCATGCAAGCACAGATGTCTTGAAGTTCAGTTGTTGCACTGTGTTGTGGCTTATATATGTATTTGTATGTGTGTGGGTGTGCAAATTGTAAGCACCCCCACATGCATATACAATGCATACTATATGGTATGAATTACAAATGACATAGTATGCAAGTAGATCATACTGTGCCTGGCCCTAGCCCTCCAGCACAAAACAGATATGTAATTGATGGATGGTCCACATGTAGAAGCCTTTCCTGTGTCTAGTAATTGCATTTTGCATCTGAATGCTAAACCTTGGGACAACACATGCTTTATAATCATGCCAATGATTTAATAATCAGATAACAAAGATACTTTTCTGAAACTGGACTCTGTCATCCTTTTCTAATAGCACTTCCTAATGTATTAGCCTGGTCTGTTTTGTATTGAGTGCTGATTTCTTCACTGTCTTTGTCCCCATTTACTGTTTGGCATTACTCTGATCCCTTACACCCCCCATGCTTTTTAGTCGGTAGTTTTAGTTAAAGCCCATTGTATTGCCTCCTTCAGTTGCCTTTGAATGTGCCTGACAGTGTACATTTGCAACAAAAATGTAAGTTTCCACGTTATGGGGACTATTAGTGAAGACTAATTTTTATTGTTTCAGAGTGCAGTTAGTACCTAGAGTTGGTCTTAATTTCAGATTTGGAGAAAACTGTTTTTGTCTTGTTTATGGAGTTTATAAAATTTAGTCTTGCATGGGACAGTGAAATGTAGAATTTCATTGTGATGCTGGATGTTTGTGTACATGATTACCTAAATATTACCTTTTGTCTGTCTTTGAGCTTTGTGTTTGGCTTAGGTTAAGGTATTGCACAGATAAAGCGCCGGAGATATGCTGTTAGATTGGTTCTCTTGCCTTGCTTTGCCTTGTGCAAAGAGGTATACTAGTCCATATTTCCCTTGCGTAACATGTTAATGGATATATGCTGCTGCTTTTGGTTCCATTTGATTAAAAAAAGGCAGTCAAAATGGCTTTCTCATGGAATTTAAGGAAATGATTTGGGACTTTTGCAGGAGCATACACTGCATCTTTTAGCGAATTGCTGAGGAAAAAAGGGTTAATTGGTAGTTCAGACTACAAACCTTCCATTGCTTATTTACAGTTCTAGAGGTGGTGCAGAAATATCTGATTTTTTCTCAAAATTCAGTTTGTATTCAGATGGGTAAAACTGGTTAAGTCATTGGTAGCTATATATTAATATGAGGAAAGTTAACAGTCATATTTGAAAAAAATAGGTGATGTGATGAACATGTCTTGTCTTTCTCTAGATCCTGTTGTGGCTTCTCTAGCCCAGGATATCTTCAAAGAACTGGCACAGATCGAGGCATGTCAGGCTGCCATGCAGATGAGACTGATTCCTACGTTGGTCAGCATTATGCAGGCTCCTTCAGATAAAATTCCTTCAGGGCTATGTGGTGTAAGTAGCCTTATATGCTTGTTTACAGTTGTGAAGGGGGCAGGCAATTCCCTTCGGGGTCCAAATTCCTGTTTTTGCTTTGATTGGGTGTTGGGTAGGGGAGCTTTTCTGAAGCTGCAGATCTTTTCAATTAAGGGAAATTTTAAAAGGAAATGTTGAAGTTTTATGACCGTTACTTTAGAACATTTAATTATAATAACATGTAATAAAAAGGGGGGAATCAGTACTGTTAAGTTTTCATTTTATCTTGTATTACGAGCAAAGTGTTTTAGTATTCCAGGCTTTACTGATGCCACTGGTGACTTGTCATACCCTGAACATGCAAGATGCATGACATAGCACAAAGCCTGTTATTCTTTGTACAGGCAGCTATTACTATATTATGTCCATAGTGTTGTGAAGCAATTCAGAGGCACATCAGGGTTTAACATTCCCGCACTGCTAAATCCATAGTATTCAGTGTTGTGATTTAACTGCTAAATATGAAAGAATTATTAATTTAAGAAAGTAAGGCAAAATGCTGCTTTATATTTTCAGTTTAATGATTTCTTTACATTTCAGTTTTTTTCCACATTTATTAGCTTCAGCTGACCGTGCCTTCCAAGCAGTTATATTTTTCGGGTAAAGTACTTGAAAATACTAATGAGTTAATTGGCCTGTTGTAATGGTATTTTTAGAGCAAGAATTGGAAGTATTTGATTCAGTTTATGATGAAGCTTAACACATGAGTGCTGTACTAACACTTGATCTGATGTCAGCCTTCATTTTATCCTTGACAGATGGGTCTGATTCCGATATCTGAACAGACTCTGCCGTTATCACATCTTGCACTGGCCAAAAGCTCTTGAGCTTCACCTCTACTGACACTCCCTCTCTCAGAATTACCCCAGATGTTCATCGTGTTTCACTGTTGCAGTCATGACTGTAGGGTTCTCCCCTGCCGGCAGGCAGTCCTCCGTCGGCCAGAATCCCAAAGTTTGGGTCCAGTGTCGGCTGTTCAGTCGTGCTCCCTGACGTCAGAATGCCAGGAGTACAAAGCTGACAGCAGACGCCATGTTCTCCAGTCTTTCTTGCCGTGCGGTGATAGCAGTTCGCAAGTGCCGGTCGGCTGACTCCTGACAATTTCTTCTAAACAAACTTCAGTCCGAAGACTTTCTCCTACTCAAAGCTAAGTACCCCGTTGGGGAAACTTTTTTCTTGCTCCAGTCCGATGTCAGAAAAAGTTAATTATATTTCATGTGGGAAGCAAATACCTCATAAGGATATTCATTCTTACTGTATTCCTTGCTTAGGCCGTGACCACGACGTAGCTAGTTGTCGATTTTGTGCTAGATTCAATCAACGTACTATTAAACGAAGGTACGATTTTGCATTTCATTACTTCGGTAGGTGTTTTAATTACAAAATGTCTGATACGGTTCTGGCTACTGGAGTTCACAAACGACGCAAGGACAAAGACAGGCCTCCGAGGTCCAAATCAGACTATATCGCACAAGCAGAGCCAGCTTCAGGTTCGGCCGTCGTCAGTGGGGCGCTTTTGCAGCCCCTGTCGGCCGTTTCGGAACAGATAGCCGAAATGGACTCCCACGAGGAGCCAACTAGGCCTTTGAATATTTCTGTTGCAGGACCTTTGGACAATGCTCCTTCGGATGGGTCCGGAGCCGCTGTGCAGGTACCGGCTTCCGAAGGGGTTTTCAGGCCTACTCAGCTTCTAATAAAGGCAAAGACAAAGGCAAAGACTCCTTCCAAATCAAAGACTGCAGCCCAGGCCTCTTCTGATCCTGCTCCCAAGTCTCAAACAGTTACTTAAGATGGCGGAGGACTTACTTACTATGATTAGGGGTTCACATCCCCCTCCAGATAAAAGGCCAAGGCAGGAAGTTTATTATGACTCCTGATCAGGCTTCTGTTTCTTCTTCTGACCAGGAATATTCTTTCCCTCCTTATGAGGATTCTGATGCTGAGGAATCCCATTCCTTCAGCTTCTCCCCCTGAGGATTTCTCTTTTGGGGAAACTTTGCATGAAATGAGGGAACATTTTCACTGGGAAGGACAGGAGTATTCAGAATCGAAGAAGACTAAGAGATTTTCTTCTTCCCCAACATAGACCCCTGGCTATTTCTCCTATTTTGGATATTGTGGATGATGCTTTTTCGGAGGCTAACTTAACTCCTGATTCTTTTCCTCCAGCTCCTGTTAAGCCAGACAGATACTGTAGGGATCCTGATTCCCACCAGTTTTTATACAAGAACCCTACTACTGATCTTGAAACCATTTCTCAGGGTCCTAAGGGCGTAAATGCCGCTTCTGCTAAAAACCCCTTCCCACTGAGAAGTATTCCAGATCTTTAGAAAGATGGGGCAAAAAAGTGTACACTTCTGCTACTGTATCTATTGGGGCTTTAAACTGTCAGTTTCATATGCTGAAAATACCAGCAATTTCTCCTGTCTGTTCTAAAACAAAAGCTAACTTCCATTTCTGTCTGTGCAGATAAGGAGCTACATGACTTAATGCATGCCACTGAACAAGTTGGGAAGCATGGTTTACACTGTGGATTTGATGCTTTGGAGGCTTCTTGTAGGGCTGCTGCCTCTGGCACAGTAATTAGAAGGCATGCATGGTTTAAAGGAACATTGTCAGATCAAGTAAAAGCTAAATTATTGGATGCTCCTGTTCAGCATAATGTTTTGTATGGATCTAAAGCTGAAGAGGTGATTAAAAAGATGGAGGACAAAGCAAAATCCATGCAAACAGTTAAAGATTTCTTACAAGTACAGCCACCCAGATTTAGTAGGAATTGGCTTACAAAAAATTGGTCCTTTCCCAATTCAGACAGGCCTCAAAGGGGTAGATGCAGATGCTCCCGAGGAAGGCCTCAAACGCAAGCCTCTTATAGACCAAGACAGTGGACTGCTTCCACCCCTAGGGGAGGAGAGGACAGGTCGCAAGCTCATCGGAAACGGACTCAATGACTCCCTCTGTTGGGCTGCAGGAACTTCTTGCCTGGAAGCACCTCTCTGAGGAAAACTTTCTCTCTTTCACCTAAATTGGACTTCTATAACCCAAGACAAGTGGGTTCTGGATGTAGTTTCAAGAGGTTACAAATTGCATTTTCATACCCTACCAAGGCCAAGCGGATGGCCAGATCTTCCAAAACATCAATGGTCAGAGGCCTTAAACCAGGGGGAAGCTCTCTTGGCTATGAAAGCCATAGAACTAGTTCCACTTTCAGAGATGGGACAAGGTTTTTACTCAAGGCTCTTTCTAGTCCCCAGGAAGCAAAATTCATGGAGACCCATTCTGGATCCATCAGTCTTGAACACTTTTCTACAGATACCAAAATTCAAGATGCTTACTGTACAGCAGCTACTTCCAATGCTGACCAAAAATGTATGGATGGTAACTTTGGATTTAAAGGAGGCATATTTACACATTCCCATCAGGCAGGAACGCAGAAAATACCTCAGGTTCAAGGCCGGATCGAGACACTATCAATTCTCTGCGCTGCCCTTTGGATTGTCTACTGCGCCCAGGGTCTTCACCAAATGCCTGGCTCCAGTAGTAGCTTATTGCAGACTCAAGGGAATTCAAATTTACCCTTATCTGGACGACTGTCTTATTCAGGCAGACAGCAAGGCTGTCTTACTCCAGCATCTAGAGTTTGTTCAGAATCTTCTCAAGTTCCTGGGATTCACTGTAAACATAAAAAAGTCAAATTTGACACCCTCACAATAGATAATTTTTCTGGGTGCTTCTCTAAACACAACAACCCAGATGGCATTTCTGACATGCGAAAAACAATTACAGCTGGCCTCAACTTTCAAAACCTTGGCAACTTTAACTCTGCTATCTGCAAGGAGATTCCTGCAGGCTTTGGGTTACATGGCCTCCTGCATCCTTCTCGTACCATATGCAAGACTACATATGAGGAAAATACAGTGGTACCTAAAAAGTGTATGGTCTCAGCATTGCCACAGTTGAGACGTACTGATCTCCGTCCTGCCTTGTCTTCAAAAGGATTCCTTTGGTGGTCCAAGGCATGTACTCTAAACAAAGGAAAACCCTTCTGTCTGCCTCCTGCCACTCGGATACTGACCACGGACGCCTCAGATTATTCATGGGGAGCCCATTTTCAGGGCAACTGTCTGTAGTGCCTTTGGACAAAGGATCAGAAGCACCTGCATATCAATTTAAAGGAAATGTTAGCCGTTCAGAAAGCTCTATTGGCCTTCAGGAATCTTCTACAACCAGAACTACTACTGATACAGACAGACAACACCACAGCTATGTGGTACATAAGCAATGGGGATCTCATTCCTATTCCCTTTGCAGACTAGCCATGGATCTTTGGAACACAGCTCTAGCTTGCAATCTGGACCTTCAAGCACAGTTTCTACTAGGGAAGCAAAACTTCCTGGCAGTCTGAGCAGAAACCTTTCGGACCCACACGAATGGATGCTGGACACCGAAATTTTCAAGATGATTACTGCAGTCTGGGGATGTCCTGACGTAGACCTCTTTGCATCCCACCTCAATAATCAACTGCAGATATTTTTGCACCAGGACTTTCCACGAACAAGCTTGGAAAGTGGATGCACTATCATTCAGTTGGAGAAACCTCTCGGGATATGCCTTTCCGCCTCTTCCTCTTCTTCCACGAGTATTATTAAAGATCAAACAGGACAAGCCCAAGATGATAATCTTGCTGACCCCAAATTGGCCTCGACAGTCCTGGTGCCCAACTCTGAAAAGCCTTTGTCTGGAGCCCCCTTGGGTTTTACCACAGACTCCGAACCTTCTGTCCCAACACCAGGGTCAGGTTCTACACTCCCATGTCAAAACTCTCAGCCTGGCGGCCTGGTTAATCCAGGGTCTTTGAATCATTCTCTCCTACCCAAGCAGGTTATGGATGTCATTTTAGAAGCCATCCGTCCTAGCACTAGAAAATCTTATGCAGGAAAATGGAAAAGATTTTGTTCCTGGATGCAGGCTCAGGATTCTGATCCTCTTATTCCTAACATTCCTCAGATTTTACTTTACCTGACAGACCTCTTACATAAGGGTCTTTCTTTCTCTTCCATAAAGATTCATGCCTCTGCTATTTCTGCTCATTATAATACAGACCCTCCAATCTTTTCCCACCAGCTCATGAGACAGTTTCTCAGAGGAGCCAAGAACTTAAGGCCCCCTAGATCTCCTCCCATTCCTGTTTGGGATCTCAACTATGTTTTGGAAAAGCTCACCTTACCTCCTTTTGAGCCTGCTGCCACATCTGACATCAAGTTTTTATCTTGGAAGACAGCCATCCTGTTAGCTCTGACCTCTGCCAGGAGAGTTTGAGTTGCAAGCTCTTATGGCTGTAGAACCTTATATTTTTCATCAAGACAGGGTGTCTTTAAGGACTAATCCTACTTTCATGCCTAAGGTGGTTTCCAAAGTGGCTTTAAATCAAACTATTCACTTGCAACTTTTTTCCCCACTCCTCAAAATAAAGGGGAAAGGATCTTACATTCCTTGGACGTACACAGACAACTACGTTTTTACCTGGACAGAACCAATGACATCAGGAAATCAGAGCAATTGTTTTTCTTATGCTTCAAGTTCCCAAGGTAAAGCCATTTCAAAACGGACAATTTCTAAATGGATTGCTCATGGAATCAGATTTTGCTATTCACACCGTAGAAAGCAAGTCCCAGGGAGTATAAGGACTCGCTCTACCAGAGCTGCTGCCACTTCAGCTGCCTTTCTCAGGGGAGTTCCTACCAAAGACATTTTGGAAGCTGCAACTTGGAGTTCAGTGCATACTTTTTCCAAGCACTACAATCTACCTCTCTACTCTAAGTCTAGGGCAGGCTTTGCTTCTGCAGTCTTGCAGGGCCTTATAGCCGCCCCCTCTACTTTATGACCACCTCCCTTTTATTCTGCTTTGGGATTCTACCCTACAGTCATGACTGCAACAGTGAAACACGATGAACATAGTACAGTTGTGTACACTTACCTTAAATGTAGATGTTCGAGTGTCTTCACTGTTGCAGTCTGGGTTTCCCTCCCTCCTGTCCCCTCTTATTTTTTTCTTTTGTGTGGTTCCTTTTTTCACCCTTCTGAGGTGTATTTGCAAAGGGTATGGGACCTTACTCATTTTGGAACTTCTGACATCTGGGGCAAGAAAAACTGGAGAACATGGCGTCTGCTGTCAGCTTTGTACTCCTGGCGCTCTGACGTCAGGGAGCATGGCTGAACAGTCGACGCCAGACCCAGACTTTGGGATTCTGGCCGACCGAGGACTGCTTGCCGGCAGGGGAGAACCCTACAGTCATGACTGCAACAGTGAAGACACTCTAACATCTACATTTATGGTAAGTGTACATAACTGTACTATCTCTTTTGCCACTTTTCCGAAACAATTGCATTTTTGCCCATGCTCTTAAGTTTCTTTGGGTTTAGGTAAATTTCTATTTCTTAAAGATTTCTCTTTCTTTGAACTTGATCCTCCGTCCTTTAGTTTAATACTTTACCTCCTATGATACAGAATGCAGTTCTAAATATCATTGTTGATATTCTCTCCCCATACACCTTGGTGTATTTCTGTAGCTATCATTGCTGATGTTTTTCCCCTTTCCTTTCTCATTAAAAATGCCTTTCTCTCTCAAACTTTGTGCGAGTGTGGTTCAAGTGTTTTCCAACTGTAATTTTTTGGACATGGCTTGAGAACGCAAGGCCCCTTCTGGTTTTAAAAAATGCCAGAAGTGGGGCCACAAAGTCCCATCTTCTGATTATCACTCCCTTTGCATTTGCTTGGGTCCCGTTCACAAACAGAGGACTGCAGCATTTGTCATGGGTTCAGTCATCAAGCCCTCTTTGAGAGGAAATAACTTATTTTGAAGGGTTTGATCCCCTCTGCCTTCAGTGAAGCCTAGTCTACTACTGAGAAAGCCAAAACTGACATTTCCACCTGTTTGTCCTCATCGCCCGTGGACAAAGGAAAAAGAGGAGCGTCTCTGACTTCTGGGTCTGTTCTGAGAACTAAATTGAAATTACCTGTTCTGGAAGTATCCTTGGAACTGGCAGCCTTTGACTCTAAATTACTGGTGATGACTACTGCTCATGCACAGACAGCTACATCAAGTCCTTTGACATCGAAGGCCGTAGTGCAGAACAAAATTTCTACTCCTCCCATGGCTAGTGTCTGATTCAAAGGAATTTTTCCAACATCTTCTTACTCCCCATTTGTAGACGCTTTAGCGGTTGAGCTTGCAGAAATTTTTCTTCAGAGGCCTAAATCTCCTTCCACGTTATCAATCTGCTCCACCAAAAGTCTTTCTGAGCTCTATGTGAAGAGATTTGTGAAACTCTTGTGGGCTAGAGGAATGTCAGGCCCCCTTTTGGTTCCACCTCCTTTGGGTCATGGAACTGAGCCTTCTTTCAATCATTTGACCACTCCTCCTCCGACCGCCTCAGAGGCCTTAAGAGTTTTCTGTTAATCTCCTGGCACTGACTGTACCAGTACCCGAGATATTCAAATCTTCAGAACCGATAATCCCCCTGAGCACTTCTGTGGCTTTGGAACTGAAGACCTCTCGGAACCATAGCTACCATGTCTCTTCTGGGAGCAGGACTCAACTCAGGGTTTTTGGAGCAGTCTGTGCTCCTTGGAGCTTTGGCTCTGGCTTTTGTTTCGGGTGTCTGTTCTTCGGAGTGGAGAGTGACCCTGTTCCTGAGACAGTACATCTCTTTTGCAGCCTCCCTTCCCTCTTCTGGGGGGGGAGGGGGCTGCCTTTGAGGTGATGGGGGAGGGCCCTGTCCCTTACAGCGACTCAGTCGGCACCTTCCTCCTCTGAACAGTTAACCCCACCTAGCTCTGTTATTCCACCTCTCTCTCTCTCCACTGGAACCGCGGGTGCTGAAGTCTCAGGTTTCTTGGACTAAGGTTCTGTCATTTTCTGACACCTCCCAGATTTTCCTTCAGGAGCTTTCTCAGAAGTGAGAGAGGAATTCTTTTGATTCCCTCCGGAATCCATCACTAAGGACACAGATTTTGATTAGGGAGAAGGGTCCCCATGGTCACCACCTGAAGATGTCTCCTTAGGAGACATTCCAGAAATTTTAAAGCAAAGGGGTGGCTGGAAGTTCCAAAACCCTTTTTTGGAGAAGTCTGTTTACCTGCAGGCTTTCTGCACTCTCCAATCTACCTCTTCGGTGACCTCACCCGCTGATGAACGCATTCAGTTGATTTATCAGCAAACATGTAAGGCTTCAGGCACCATTGAACCTATTCCCAAGAGACTTGACAAAAAATGTGTGCCCCTGCAGAAACACACTTCTGGCACAAGGTTAGCAGTGGATGACATGGTCCTAGTAGCTGCCACAAAAAACAAACTCGCTGAGGAGAGTTAATCTGTCCATCTGCCCAACAGGGAGACTTGGGCTATGGATAGATTTGGGAAGCGGGTTTATACTTCATTGACCTTCGCTCTAAGGTCTTTGAACATCTTTGCACACTTTACAAGACTTCAAAGGGATCTGATCCAGGAATTGTCAGATACACTGGCAGGAGCTGTGGCTGAGGTAGTCCAAGAAAAAGTGGCTTCCCGGCTAGCCACCCCTGGAGTCTGTCTCTAACATCCCAAGGGACAGGCATAGCTATAAAGAGACCTGCCTGGATGCGCTTGTGACACTTTGCAGAACCATTCAAGTTTTTATTTGTGGATGCTCCTTTTGACCGAACATCCTTATTTACCCCAAAAGTAAAACTTTAGGTGTGAGAAGGATGGTAAGACCCTTTCTGCTGTTGGCGTACATTTCTCCACCCCCCAAAGGTCCTTTTCTAGGAACCAGAGGAGTGGTGGAAAGATATTAAAATAAAATCCCAAGGCCTTTCCAAGGCGCACATGGAGAGTTCCCCCAGGGGCAGGGGGGAACCAAAACAGAAGAGGCTGCTCTTGCAGCAGAGGTGGTCCGCAGAACCAGGGCTTCAGGGACTCCTTTCCAGGTAAGCCCTTTGAGGGCTCCTGAATGGAGGCCTGATTTGTCTTCCTCTGGAGGCAGTTGGAGGATGCTTGTCCTTGCACCTAAACGCCTGGCTAAACATAAGATTCTTGGGTGCAGTGGATCATATCCAGAGGCTTTATTCGTTTTACCATCCTCTTTCTGTACACAGAAAAAAATCCCTAATGTTCCACCCAATCAGAGGAATTCAGCCATGGAAGAAATTCAAAAACTGCTAGACAAAAGTCATCCAAGAAGTCCCACCACACCAGAAAGGATCCAGAACCTACTCTAGATTCTTTTTAGTGCCAGAAAAAACGGGACTGGAGACTGATTTTGAATCTGTGTGCTGAACAAATTAGTTTGTCAAAGTTTCGGCTGATCATGGTACAGTCAATTCTTCCCTTTCTGAAGAACAACTACTGGATGTGTTCTATATATCTTCAGGATGCGTACTACCACAAAAATGGACAAACGCTCCAGGAAAGTCATCTGCTTCTGGCGGGAGCCAGTTATTACCAACTCAGAGTGCTGCCCTTTGGTCTCACAACAGCCCCCAAGGTGGTCACCAACCAAATGCGTGGCAGTATTAGTTCAATTGAGACTGCAAGGATTCCAGGTGTTTCTGTGCTTAAGACAGCTGGCTCATAACCACTTCGACCAGGCATCAGTTGCTTGTAGCCGGGGATTACACCCCTCAATATCGGTACCCACTGGGGCATTACGTTAAATTTCAAAATCCCAATAGACTCAGATGTGAAATTTAGAATTCATAGGGACTGCGCTAAATGCATCTAACTCTAGCATCCCTTCCTCCAGAGACTCCAGAGAATTATAGTAAAAGTTCAAAAGATAATTTGCAGAAAGAGGGCTCCTGCTCAACTAGTTTTTGCAAACTCAAGGGTCGATGACTGCCTTAACTCTAGTACCTATAGCCAGGTTTCTGAGAATTTTGCAATGGCTATTAGCTTCTCAGTGGTCTATACTTTGCCAGCCCTTGTCAGACCAAATTCTGATTAATTATTGCAAGAGAGATCTACGTTGGACAGATCCCAAACAAATTCTCTGCGGTCGTACCATTGTTCTTCCATTGCCCATAGGCGTAGTGACCACAGACTCTTTCCAGATTTGGGGGGAGGGGCATTTTCTGGGCAAGACTGTCCAAGGCACTCGGTCCCCATTACAGGCTAACTTTCATATCAATGTTCTGGAGCTGAGAGGTGCTACTAGCATTGCAGCCATTTCGAACAGCTCTTCCTCGGGGGACAATTGCAATTTAAACGGTTTTAGTAGGTTGGTACATCAACAACCAGGGAGGAACCAAGTCTTATCCCCTTTGTTGAGAAGAACTGAGTGTGGCAGTCTGCAATCTCTTCCAACCATTTTCTAATAGCAATGCATATGCATGGGAGTTCCACTGTGATTGCGGACAAATTTAGAAGATGTATCCTCCAGCCTCACGAGTGGTCTCAGTCCAGAAGTGGAGGAAAAGATTTTCCATCAGTGGGGTCGACTACGTGATTTGTTTGCCTCCCCACTAAACAAGTGCAGCAATTTCTTTGCCCTGATTCCCACTCCCGGGAAGTTCCCGGAGATGCTTTCCTCCTGTACGCTTTTCCCCGTATACCCCTAATTATGAAATGCTTACAGAAAGCACTCTGGTTGAAAAGCAAAGTAATCCTTATTGTCCCCTTTTGGCCCCTTCCCTTTGGCCTTATCTGAGTCAACAACCCTGGATTCTACACCCAATTCCAGAACTTCTGTCCCATCCAGACGAACTTGTTCATCCAGACATTTTGAACCTCAAGCTGACAGCATGGGATCTCCAATTCCATTAGTTGGCAGGCATCTAAATATTTCCTACCCAGTACGCCACATCTCTTATCGGCTCATAAACCTTTCACTTGTAAACTTTACTCCAGCAAATAGAAGGAATTTACCATTTGGGCCCATGAAAAATAAATCAGTCCCTTTGTCCAAGATTGGTACAGTTCTACCTGCCTTTACTGAAGTCTAGTAATACATTAACCACACTTGACAGATATCTTACTTTGCCATTGATGCCCAAGGAATCACCTTCTCATGTTATTTACATAAAATATTCAACACTTCAGAATTCCTTTAATGATCCATATCATGCCATTGAGCTACATTCAGAACCAGCTCAGAACATTGTCAACATATGTGTCAAGGTTGCATGTTGAACAAGTCAGGGTTACCACAAGGTACATATTCTGTAAAAAGAGACCTCAGATGGATTAAATGGCCATAGCCATGTGTATATTACCAATTACTGTCTTCTTTTCTCTAATAGAAGCCAATTATCATGAGATGTGTGCAAGGCAGGAATATCACGGGGGGCCATTTGTTTGTTTCATAGCGTTCCCCTAAACCTACAGGACAACAGACAGCACTGTTGATATCCGGCCCTTCTGATTCATCATACCCACATAAAAATTTTTCACAATTCCTCTGGGCCGACTTAAAATCTGCAAAGGCGCCATTTCTGTGGTAATAAGTCCCCTGGCAACAATCCTTTGGGGCTGTCTGGCCTGTAGAGTTCAGCTAAAGCGTCCTGTGACGACCCCCCCCCCGACTTACCTTGGCCTCCCTTGCCTTTCCTGCCTTCCGCTTACACTACTGCGACACACTCTAGCCTAACCTGTCCATCTTACCCAGAGGAGAGGGCGAAAATCTTAAAAACCCAGTGGGAGAAAACAGGAAATTCCTTCTCGACCCCCTAGTGTGATCACCTTTGCAAGTTCCTTCAGTACCTTACCTGACCCTGAACTGACTGCCAACTACCCTCCTGGTTTTACAAGGGGGTGGGTGGGACAAGCTGCCAAGGTAGAGATCGAAAAGACTGATTTGCTCTGTTCCCAGCCTTTTCAGTCCCACCCCAGGAAAGCCCATCCACTACAACCCTCCTACCTATCTTGATCCTACCAGTTTCCCACTCCCTTGCCCCCACTGTAACCTGGGCCCGAGCTGACCTTCCTTGGACAAATGACTGTTGCTGCGATCTGGTTTGCCAGCTGTTTCTCCTTCTGTAGAGCATATTTTAGACTTTTTAGCCACTTTCATGCTGCACCTTTCCCCTTCTACCATCAGATTACAATTAACTGCAATTTCCAATATGGCTTGGAAGAACATTCTTTAGTCTCTCATAAACTTTGTAAATCATTCCTAAGAGGCACAGTTTTGTTGAAACCTCCTTTCAAAGATCGGACACCACTTTGGGATCTCAACTTTTACAGGCCATAGTACATTCTACCTTTGAACCCTCTGTGGAATGTGATCTGAAGTTTGTCTTGGAAGACACTGTTTTTGGTAGCAAACGCTCTTCTTATTACGCAAGGAAGTCTGAGTCTAACGTCAGTCAAGCAATTAATTTGCCAGTTTTCTTTCCAAACCTTTCCAGCAAAGGTTGAATATTCATTACATTTACTAGACATTCACCGACAGTTACATTTCTGTCGTGACAGAACAAAAGACATTCGAAAATCAGACCAACTATTTGTTTTCTTTTTACAGTGCAAAGTTGGGTAAACCAGTCAGGAAGGTGACTGGTTAAATGGCTGAATAACTGCATTCCATTTATCTATGATCAGAACAAAATAACCTTGCCTCGGCCCACAAAGCACATTCTACAAGATCTATAACCACCTCGGCAGTTTTCCAGTCCAGAGCTTCAGTGGATGATATATATGCCGCAGCTACTTGGGCTTCTCTCCATACCTTTGTTACCCATTACAAATTGGACTTGGTCTCTAGTGGAAGTGTCCTTTGCGTTAGTGGTTCAGGAATATCCTTTTGTGAGTCCACCCAAGATCTTGGGTAGCTGGAGACTGTCCCATCTGTCAAGGATAAAATGAAGATTGACAGCGTTTGGTAAAGAAGTTATGTACTTACCATTAATGTTCCATCTGTGTTGTCTGTTTTCATTTATCCTTTACTCCCCTGCCACCTTGGCCTTTAAAATTTTTATTTTTTTTTTTTTTTTGGTGGAGCAGATTATATATCCTTAATTTTTTTCAGGCATAGTAGATATGGCTTCCATTTGGGCTTTTCTACTATGTGTACTTTCTCTGCAAACTCTGAGGTAATTCTGAGAGGGGGATTGTGGGTAGAGGTGAAGCTAGAGAGTTTTTGACTGACTCGAGCTGTAGTAACGGCCAGGTCTTTTCCAATATCAGAACCAGACCTGTCTGTCAAGGATAAATGAAGGGTGGGTAGATGTGATAGTTTTGACACATAGGACATAATCTGTCATTGTAATGTTCCCTAGACATATTTTTGTAACTTATTCATAATGCCTGTTAAGGCAGCCTTGTACCAGAAATGAAAATTATGGAGATTTACTGGCTTGCTGCTGAACATCCATCCCAAGTTTGTCGTGATTTTTTTTTTTTCACATATTGTTCAGTATACAAGTTCATTGGTAATTGCTTAGCTGGCTGTCCTTGTGAGCCATTATAAGCCTAGCCAATTTCCCTTTCAAAGGTGAGAATCATACCTGTACCTTGTGAGTGTAAGGTAAATACCTTAACCATTATATCAGCCCCCTTAGTTGCTTGGTGTAGTCTTAATGCCTTTATCTTTCTCTGACCACCTTGTTCTGGGCAACCACTGAACTCCACATTGAGTTTCCTTTCCCCCCAATTCCTACCCCAACCTTTCCCGTTCCTGTCCCTTTGAATCTGTCCTACCCTGCTTTTTCAAAGCTAGGGGAAAGGCTTTCCCTGTCCAAAGAATAGACCAACATTACTCAGGATAACTGTATTAAATATAATCAAATCAGGTTACAGAAAACAATTTGCAAGTCTCTCAAAGCCAGCAGGTGTTACTTCTAAGAGGTCAGCTCCAGGAGGCTATTAAGTACTTCTGTTTCTAGCTCAGGGCTCCATAGAACCAGATCCTTTAAGTGAAAGGAGCACATGACTGTTCTTTGTTCCGGGAAGAACTTTGGAGGCCTATCTTGGATCATCCAAAACCTAAACTCGTTCATGCTAATCCCAAAGTTCAAAGCATTAACCCTGCAAAAACCTCTGCCTGTGCCATTTCCCCCGGGTGTTTGTGGTAATTTTATATCTAAAAGATGTTTACTTCCATATTCTCATAGCCAAAAGGACATAAGATATCTGCGCTTCACAGCAGGTAGGAATTGCTGTTGGTTCTTTGCTCTGTTCTGCCTTTTGGCTTTTCTACTGTGCCCAGTGTTTTTAGAAAGTGCCTAGTCCATTAATTGCCTTCTGCATGACGAAGGGCATTCAGATTTACCTTTATCTCTGACAGTTACCTGATTCAGTCAGGCTTTGTCAAAGATGTACTGTCTTCTGACCATGAACATTTTTTTTTCCAAAACTGGGGACCACTCTCAATTTCAAGTCCATTCTAACACACCATTGCCTAAGGTGTTTCTCGGAACCCTGCTGTACACCTCTACAAATGTCCTTCCTCCTAGAGAAAAAAAGTTTTCCTTTCTAATCAGTATTTCACTCCCTCCTGAATCAGATGGCCATCTCATCTAGAGTAGTTTTGAGAGAGCTCCTCCTTTGCCAGAAACGAGTTCGAATGGTGGATTCAAGCCTGCATTCTAAACAATAGGTTCCCCGTTCAGATACAACCTCAAAAATCCGACAACCACAAATGCTTTAGACCTGGCATGGGATGCACATTCTGGCAGTGTAGTATATTGAAAATGGGTCCGAGCTGTTATATACATCGATGGTGTATGTATGTGTGTGTGTGTGTGTGTGTATATATATATATATATATATATATATATATAGATATATAGATATAGATATATAGATATATATATATATATATATATATATATATAGATATATATATATATATAGATATATAGATAGATAGATATATATATATATAGATATATAGATAGATAGATATATAGATAGAGATATATAGATATAGATATATAGATATATAGATATGAGAGAGATATAGATATATTTATATAAACACATGCGCATGCACAAACCAGAGAGAGATTGACAGTCTTAGACATGTTGGCATTCAAGGATTTATGGAAACCAGGCGTTCTACTAGTGAGGACTGAACACCTCCGTGATATGCTACATAGAGGGAGGTACACCTCCGTTCTTGGGGCTACACCTGATATCCCACTACCTGCAAGGGGAAAATAACCTCTAAGCAGACTGCCTCAGCAGGTCAGAGGTAAATCACCATGAGTAGTCTTTAAAAAGAAACATTTTTCAGCGGGGCTTAAAAGTAGAGTGTACCAAGAATAGACTTTTGCCACAAATCTAAATAGGCAGTTGGAAAAAATTTGCACAAGGGGCTGCAGGCAGCAAGGCTTGGGGGATGGACACCTTTTCCTTTTAATGGACAAATTTGTTTCTGTATGTCCTCCCATACACCTCATGCCAAGGGTATTACTAAAGATCAGAGAAGAGCAAAGGGTGAACTTAATCTCACCTCTTTGGCCAAGGCAGTATTGATTTCCTCTACTCCACAACCTAAGCAAGTAGGAGCCATGGCTGCTACTTCAGATGATCCTTTTTTTCCCTGAACAGGGAAACAGTCCTACACCCCAACCTGAACACCCCAACCTGAGCACTGTGAGGTTGACTCCATGGATGATTTGGTACTTTCCCTCAGTATTTCTGTTGAAGACAGTTTTGAAAGCCCAAAAAGTGAAGTAGTTGGAAATCGTACATATGTAAATGAAAAAGCCTTACTGTTTGGTGCCACTCTAAAGGCAAACTAGCACTTATTGAAGGCTATCTCTGTTGTTAACCTACTTAGCTGAATTGTTTAACTTTGGCCTTTCTCATTTTTCTTTTATGACTCATGCTTCAGGCATTTCATTCTGTCTGCCTGCCTCCCTGTGCAGACACTTCTCTACTGTGACCCCTTTTCGAAACGGTTTCTGGAAGGTGGCATTCACCTCAGGTTTCCCGGGCAAATAACTTCTTCCTGTTATCTCAGTTTTGTCTTGGAGAAACTTAGCCTGGTACTTCTGAACCTGCAGTCACTGCTGACATCAGATTTTTCTCCTGGAAAACTGCTTTTGAGGTGGCTATTCAGCCAGAAAGGACTTGGAATTATAAGCCGTAATGTGCACGGAGCCCTTCTTTATATTCTGCCCTGACTGGGGTAATTGTCAGAACAGGTACTTCAGTGACCACCTTGGGCATAAAGGAGGTACCTTTGAATCAGTCCATACACCTCCCTGCCTTCTTTTGTCACCGTAATGAAAAAGGCACAGATAGTGGGTAAAACGCTCAGTATTCACCTCAAAGTGAAAAATAAAATAAACCACGACTGAAGGAAGAAAACAGTATTTAATGAGAAGTTAGCGCTTTCACGATCCAAACTGATCGCTTCTTCAGACTTAAATCATACTACTGAACAGCCAAATTTAAATTAAAAGGCAGCCTATCACAGTGGAGAATGTACTAACTAAATTAGAAAGTGCATTTATCTAAAACTTTACTTAAAAGAAATGCTCTAACAGTTAGGCACCTTTCCCTGCAGAAATTGTACAGCCTGTAACTGCATATATTCAGGCTTTTTTTCACACGCAAGTCAGAAATTTAAAGTTGAGGCTGACTTCTATGCAGATTGTAAAACGCAGAATGTGGTCTCAGTTTTTGTAAATGTTGCGATGCTTTTTATATCGGGAAGACAAATGGATGCCTTAAAGATAGAATCCTGGAACATATGAGGGACATTGTAAAAAAATAAGGAAACTAGTGCACTGGCTAAGCATGTACAAGAAAAAGGGATGCACCATGTTTTTAACTTTTTTGTGTTAGAGGTTTTATCAGAAAGCTAGCTATTAAGAACAGGAGAGAGGAGGTTTAACAAGTGGATTATGAAACTGCAGGCTGATAAACCCCCTGGAATTAATGGTATGGTATCACTTAAATCTTTTTTGAAAGCCAGAGAATTGAAACATTAAAATTATGTAAATGTATAAATAATGTATAGTAGTACAAAAAACAGTTTACCAATAGTTTGTACATTTTTAAATATCTTTAGCTTTTAAGTAATTAAAGTTTTAGATAAATGCACTTTCTAATTTAGTTAGTACATTCTCCGCTGTGATAGGCTGTCTTTTAATTTAAATTTGGCTGTTCAGTAGTATGATTTAAGTCTGAAGAAGCTATCAGTTTGGATCGTGAAAGCACTAACTTCTCATTAAATTTGGTTTTCTTCCTTCAGTCGTGGTTTGTTCGTTATTTTGTTCTTCTTTCGTCATCCTCAAAACGGGAGATCATACCCTTCAGACCCAAGATGTTCAGACAGCCCAGATGTTACCTTTACAAAGCCAAGAACATTGGGAAAATAAAGTTTTTGTGGCATTTTGCTAGCAACCAGATAGGAAGGCCCTATAATCAAGGGTAGTGTTTCCAGTTAAATTTCTAGTTGTATTTCCTTTTGTTGCAGACACCATAGTAACCCCCTTCCTGAGCATATCAAAATGGACACTCTCTCTACTAGAGCTACTGCTGGTGCTACACCCTTTTATAGAGGGTATTCTCTCCAAAGAAGTCACGGAAGCTGCTATCTGGTTTTCTGTCCACACTTTCACCAAGCACTATGATTCGCCCGATGTCCTTAAAGGATGCATCTGCAGTCATCACATATGGGTTGTCCTGCCTCAGGCAGCCCTTCGGTCGGCCGGATTCCAAAGTCTGGGTCTGGCTTCGGCTGATGTCACACTTTCCCCGACGTCAGCGCGTCTGGGGTATAAAAGCATCAGCCGACGCCATCTTCCTCAGTCTTTCTTGCCGCGTGGTGCCCGAAGCAGAAGCAGTTCGCAAGTGCCGGTCGGCCAGCTCCTGTGATTCAGCTACCGAAGACTTCGTAAAAGCTAAGTACCCCGTTGGGGACTCTTTCTTGCCTCAGCCGATGTCTGTTAAAGTTAATAATTGTTTAACTTGTGGGAAACAAATACCTCATAAGGATTTCCACTCTTACTGCCTCCCCTGCCTAGGCCCAGACCACGACGTCTCAGCCTGTGCTTCCTTCAACCGACAAACTCTTAGACGTCGGTCGGAGTTTGCAGAGGAGTTTTTTGGGGATAGTTTTGCTTATAAGATGCCGTCGGAGACTCCGACTTTCCGTTTAGTTAAAAAACGGAAGGACAAGGACCGACACACGTGGACCGCGGTTTCGGCTGAAACCACGGTCAGGCCTACCGCGAGTGTCTCGGTCTCGGCTGAAACAGAGTCCTTGGTACTTCCTATTACCGAAACCGCACAACCGACTACCTTGGCCCTGGAGACCCCGGCCGAGTAGGTCATTGAATTACCTACTGAAACATGCGTCCAGGAACCTTCCGACACCATTCCTTTAGATAAGTCTACTCCTGCACGTGGTGCAGCCAGACCCCCTGCTTCCATGTCCATTAAGGCTTTCTCTAGGGCTAAAGCTGCTAAACTTACTAAGGCTTTGCCTCCCAAGGTTTCCTCTTAGAGACCTTCTACTAGCTCTCAGATTCTTACCCTAGCAGAGGATCTGATCTCATTAATTAGAGGTTCCCAACCTCATCCGGACAGGGGCCCTCAACCACCTCCAGACAAAAGGCCCAGGGTTGAGCCCTCTGATCCCCAGTCCTCATATGAGTCCACGGATGGCTCTGCTCTGTCAGACCACCAGGAGGAGGCTTATTCGGCCTACGAGGATTCTGATGCTGAAGAATCTATTCCCTCGGCCTCCCCTCCTGAAGTTTTCCTTTGGAGAGACATTACACTCTGAGAGAACATTTTCAATGGCAGGGTCAGGAATTCTCTGATTCCAGAAAGAGATTAAGGACCTTTTTACATTTACCTCAGCATAGGCCCTTAGCTATACCTCCTGTTTTGAATGTCATTGATGATGTGTACTCTGATGCTAGTACTGCCCCTCACTCTCTCCCTCCGGCTCCTGCCAAACCTGATAGGTACTACAGGGTCCCGGACTCACATTTACACCTGTACAAGGCCCACTCTGCTGATCCAGAAACTATTTCCCAGGGCCCAAAAGGGGTTGCAGCTGCCACTGCTAAAAATCCTCTACCCTCTGAAAGGGAGTCCAGAGCATTAGAGAGATGGGGTAAGAAAGTGTATACTTCTGCAACTCTTTCCATGAGGGCATTAAATTGTCAATTTCATATGATACAGTACCAAGAGTATTTACTAGATGAATTGCATAAGAAACTGTCCTCTTCTGAACCCCTTGATCGCAGATCCCTTCAGGATCTGGTGCATAACTCCCAGCAGGTTAGTAACCATTTCTTGCAGTGTGGTTATGATGCATTGGAAGCTTCATGTAGATCAGCTATGACAGGTGATGTTATACGTAGGCATGCCTGGCTGAAGGAACAATCTCTGCCAGACCATGTTAAAGCTAAGCTTTTGGATGCTCCTATGGAAAAGCAAAAATTATTTGGTTCCACGGCTCAAGAGGTTTTAAAGAAATTTGAAGAAAAGGCAAAATCTGTGCAAACAGTTAAAGACTTTATGCAAGTCCAACGACCGAGATTCAGCAGAAATTGGCCTACTAAGAATTGGTCCTTTCCGGACTCAGACAGATCTCAGAGGCAGGAATAGGCGTGCCAGAGGTAGAGGGCAAGCTAGAGGCTCCTACAGAGGCAGTCAGTGGCAGCCTCCCAACCAGAGAGGTAGTGCAGGAACTACAACTGCTACACCAGGACAGACTCAATGACTTTATTTTGACTCCGCCGACCAGGGCTCAATTAGAAGCACCTTTGGGCGGAAAACTTTCTTTTTTCTCAAAAAATTGGCACAGCATTACAAGGGACACATGGACACTGCAAATAGACAAAGGATACAGGTTCCATTTCCACTCATTGCCAAAAAGAAAAGGCATGCCAGACCTGCCACCAAATCAGAGGGCAGAGGCTTTGAAGCAAATTACCAACTTAAATGAAAGCCATAGAAAAGGTACCTCTTTCAGAATAAGGCCAGGGGTTTTACTCCAGATTATTCCTTTTTCCAAGAAAAGAAAATCAATGGAGGCCTATTTTCGACTTGTCCGCACTGAACGCTTACCTCATTGTGCCAAAATTCAAAATGCTGACTCTACAGCAACTCCTTCCCATGCTGGGCAAGGGGTCTTGGCTGGTGACTCTAGACCTCAAGGAGGCATACCTGCATGTCCCTATTCGACAAAGCTGCAGAAGACACCTCAGATTTCTTGCAGGGTCAGAGCATTATCAATTCTCAGCATTACCCTTTGGCTTATCTACTGCGCCCAGAGTATTCACGAAATGCCTGGCATTAGTAATTGCACACTGCAGACTTCAGGGGATTCAAATCTACCCATATCTGGACGACTGCCTAATACAAGCGGACAGCAAGCAAACTTTGTTAAAGGACTTGGACTATGCCATCCACCTGTTACAGGCCTTGGGATATACAGTCAACATCCACAAATCAAGACTGGTTCCATCCCAAAGAATAACTTTTCTGGGTGCGGATCTAGACACAACCACCCAAATGGCCTTTCTCACAGAAGAAAAACAAAAACTACCACCAGTTTACTTCCAGAATCTGACAAGACAAACTCAGCTGACTGCAAGCAAAATCCTGCAGGCCCTGGGTTACATGGCATCTTGCATTCTTCTGATTCCGTAAGCAAGACTGCATATGAGAAAATTACAATGGTACCTAAGAAGTTTATGGACACAGCACAGTCACAGCTTAGAAACTCTGATCCCACTCATTCCTTGTCTTCAAAAGGAATTTCTGTGGTGGGCTCAAGCCTGCTAGTCTAACAGCGGGTTGCCCTTCAGCAAGCCAAGAGCCAACCAAACCATCACCACGGACGCTTCAGACCAATGTTGGGGAGCACACATGGAGGGCAGATGTATCCAAGGGCTATGGTCACAAAGAGAGCTGCGCATGCACATAAACCAAAAGGAAATGCTGGCAGTGATACACGCAGTCGAGGCCTTCAAACCTTTCCTTCAGCAAGGCCACCTGCTCATAAGGACAGACAACACCACAGTTATGTGGTACATAAACAAGCAAGGAGGCACTCATTCCTACCCTCTTTGCAGACTGACAATGAATCTATGGGAACTTGCTTTGAAACTCAACGTACAGCTACAGTCCCAGTTCGTGCCAGGGAAAGACAATACACTGGCAGACAGCTTAAGCATAACTACCATGGATGCACACGAATGGATGCTGCACCCAGACATCATCTTACTCATCACACAATCATGGGGAAGGCCGGAAATAGATCTGTTCGCTTTCCCCCTAAATCATCAACTGAAGAAATTCTGCTCAAGGACATACCACCCACAAGCATGGAAAGTGGACGCTCTCTCTCTCAGCTGGAAAGCTCTAACAGTGTATGCTTTCCCACCTCTCCCATTAATGACCAAGGTCCTACTGAAGATCAGGACAGAGCAGCCCAGAGTAATTCTGATAGCTCCAAACTGGCCAAGACAGCACTGGTACCCACTGTTAAAGAGCATGTCACAGACGAAACCATGGCCTCTCCCCCTATGGCCACTCCTACTGACGCAGCACAATTTCAGGACTCTGCACTCCAAACTGAAAACCTTGCAGCTAACTGCCTGGAGAATACCATGACTCCTCCTCAGGATAACCTATCCCAGAGAGTGAAGGATATTATTATGGAAGCTCGCCTTCCACAAGGAAGGCATATTCAGCAAAATGGAAAAGATTTCACACCTGGAACACAGCAAAGGGCCTAGATGTGACAGTGATGAACATGGCACATATACTGGAATATTTGGCAGAATTGTTCCACAATGGCCTGTCTTACTCTTCCATTAAGATACATGCCTCAGCAATCTCAGCAGAATACAATGTTAATCCACCTGTCTTCTCTCATCCTCTCCTAAGACAGTTTCTAAGAGGAATCAAAACATTAATCCTCCAAGGAAACCACCTCTACCTACTTGGGACCTGAATTTCGTGTTGGAAAAACTAACACTTCCTCCCTTTGAACCAGCAGCATCGGCAGATCTACAGTTTTTGTCTTGGAAAACTGCCTTCCTTCTGGCAATAACCTCAGCAAGAAGAGTATCTGAGCTACAAGCTTTAATGGCAGTGCAGCCATTTCTTATCTTTCATCAGGACAGAGTTTCTTTGAGGACCAATCCTACATTCATGCCAAAGGTGGTATCCAGGGTATCTTTGAACCAAGCTATTAACCTGCCTACATTCTTCCCACAACCACAAAATAAAGGGGAGAGACTTCTGCACACCCTGGACATACACAGACAACTGCGCTACTACTTGGACAGAACTAAAAGTTACAGAAAGACTGACCAGTTGTTTGTAGCATATGCTGCTGGGGTACAAGGAAAAGCAATTTCCAAACAGACAATTTCAAAATGGATAGGAAATTGCATTCGTTTTTGTTACTCCTTTCATGGAAAAACTGTGCCAGCTAACATTAGACCTCATTCCACGAGAGCCACAGCCACCACCACAGCCTTCCTAAGAGGGGTGGCTACCAAAGACATTTTAGAAGCTGCTACATGGAGCTCCGTGCATACATTTGCCAAGCATTACAATTTACCTTTATACTCCAGATCCAGAGCAGGTTTTGCTATGGCAGTCCTGCAGGGTATCTTTTAACTACACCATCCTTTACTTAGTACCTCCACCCCCCAGATTGGCTGTGGTATTCTACCCATATGTGATGACTGCAGATGCATCCTTGAAGGACATAGTGCAGTTTTGTACCTACCATAAATGTAGATGTCCGATAGGTATGCATCTGCAGTCAGGTTTTACCCTCCCTCCTTCCCCTCTGTGGTATTCCTAGGGTGCTTACCCCTCTACAAGCTAGCTGGGGGAATCTATTATGGTGTATTTGTTTGTATATACATGTATATATATTTTTGCAAATGTTTGGAATGTTGTTGCATTTCTCCAAATTTAGCCTTCCTAGAGGGCACCTGGCATCTGGAGCAAGAAAAACTGAGGAAGATGGCGTCGGCTGATGCTTTTATACCCCAGACGCTCTGACGTCGGGGAAAGTGCGACATCAGCCGAAGCCAGACCCAGACTTTGGAATTCGGCCGACCGAAGGGCTGCCTGAGGCAGGACAACCCATATGTGATGACTGCAGATGCATACCTATCGGACATCTAAATTTATGGTAGGTACAAAACTGTACTTTCTCCAAGACTAGGGTTAGTCTTGCCGCTGCTTTCTTTTCAGGGCATTTTGCCTTCAACATAATCCATTTCCATCTGCCCCTTCTTTGTTTTGGGATCCACTCCATAGTGTCATTACTGCAGCAGTGAAACACAAACCTAGTGCAGCTGTGTCTTATTCTTCTTTCGGCTGCTCCCGTTAGGGGTCGCCACAGCAGATCAGCTGTTTACATTTCTTCCTGTCCTCTGCATCTTGCTCTGTCACACCAACCACCTGCACGTCCTCTCTCACCACATCCATAAACCTTATCTTAGGCTTTCCTCTTTTCCTGTTACCTGGCAGCTTCATCCTTAGCATCTTTTTCCCAATATACTCTGCATCCCTCCTCAGCACATGCCCAAACCAACGTAATCTTGCGCCTCTGGCTTTGTTTCCAAACCTTCCAACCTGGGCTGACCCTCTAATATACTTATTCCGTCTACTTGACAGAAATGTAGATATTAAGTTATCTCACTGTTGCAGTATTATTTCCCCCACCCCCTTCCTCTCATTTGTTCCCTGTGAATTTCCATCTGTCCTTAAGATTTAACCCATCACCTTTACTAGTGCAGGTTTTTCAGATTTCTTTGTTTTGGAGCCCATTTGGGGACAGTTTGACTGCATTTTGCTTCCGGTGCAGGGCTCCATTTATTTGGTGGGGGGTAAAAAAAGACATGAAAACTTGGTGCTGGCTGACTACCCTTATACTCTGGCATCCTGACTTTAGGCATGAGTCCTCCACCAGCGTGGGAGAAGGGGGTGAAGTCTTTGGTATTCGGGCTGATGAAGGGCTATGAAGGATCTCTCGTAGGGGGGGGGCAGTGGAGGGACAGACTAATCATTCCTACCACCTATGCAGATAAGTAATGGAACTGTGGCTCTTGGCTCGGCAACTAAGGCTCTCATACCTCTGTAGTCAAGACAAACTGCTAGTAGACAGCCCGAACAGATCCTTCCTAGACTTACTTTTTTTCTGGAAGTGAGACACAAATGGTGAGTGCCACACATGAACCCTTCTGATTCACTAGAAAGCAGGCAGATCAGAACATTCTGGTCAAAGACTCCCCAGAGAGGGATATGGCCAACTCCTTCAGATGGGCAGACTTTAGACCATTCCTCCAATATCCCTAAGGTATTGTAAAAAATGAGGACAGATTGAGGAGAATACCAAAGGCTCCTTACTGGCCCAGGCAGCACTGTTTCTCCCTCCTGTCAGCAGATGGCGAATCAATCCACTTCCCCTCTTCTTGCACCTCCTAACCCAATAAGTAAAGTTGTTTAAGTTTACAATAATAAAAAATGGTCTGCTGATCTTGGGTATAGTATTCCAAACAGATTCACTCCTGATGTCCAGCCAGTGTACCAAAGTCTAAACTTTGTAAGAACCATGTGTCTGATGTGATACCAGCTCACAAGTATAGGTGTACACAAAGTTAAAGCCTCAGTCTCCAACCCAGCAGTCTAAAAACTTTTGAGAAGAAAGCAGCCCACAAAGTTGAATAGCGGTAGAAGAGGGGGCTCCCTCAGTCTTAGTCTGTCAGATGAGGGCAGCAGTATGCGGAAAAGGACAGGAAGAGGGAAAGGAGGGTGAGAAGAAATACTGCAACAGTGGTCAATAGGACATCTGCTATTACTTAAACAACATACTATGTCTTGACTGAAATCACTGTTTCGAAACAGATGGATGGCTCTCCAAGCTTAATATAGCTGAGAAGTGAACTGTCTGAAAGGCCAGAAAGGACTGACCTGTTGAAGGCTGCCCTAGATCTGGAAACTATATCTGATGTTCGTGTTTCACTGTTCGTCATTACCTGTGGGTTATCCCTGTTGTGGTAGCCGCCGGCCCGATTACCACAGTCTGTTTTTTCCTCTGAGTCGATTGCTGTCGCTTGTTGCCTGACGTCAGGTCGTCAGTGCTATAAAGGATGGCAGCCGATGCCATTACATCAGCCTTTCTTGCCATGGAGCTGGTAGCAGAAGCAGTTCGCAAGTGTGCCAGTTTGAATTGCAGCTAAAAATGTCTAAAGCTAAGTACCTCGTTGAGTATCCTTTTGTCTTGTACTAACCGATGTCCGCAAAAGTTAATTGTCTCTGCTGTGGAAAGCAAGTACCATACCAAGACTTCCATTCATACTGCATCACTTGTTTAGGCCTAGACCACGTTGTCCCCCATTGATGGATGTTTTGTGTTTCACTGTTGCAGTCATTACATTTGGGTAATCTGTTGGCAGGTTGCCCTCAGTCGGCCTGATTAACAGTCTTGGGTCCTGCGTCGGTTGCTGTCCCTTCCATGACATCAAGTCATCAGGGGTATAAAACATGCAGCCAACACCATTACATCAGTCTTTATTGCTGTGCGGTGCCTGAAGCAGTTAGCAAGTGCTGGTAGGCTGACTAATGAAATTTTCATTTTCAAGTTTCAGAACCGAAGTCTTCAACTTAAAGCTAAGTACCCCATTGGGGAAACTTTTTCTTGCTCCGTACCGTTTTCAGTAAAAGTTAATAATTGCATTACTTGTGGAAAGCAAGTACCTCACAAAGATTTTCATTCATACTGTATTCCTTGCCTAGGCCCTGTCCATGATGTACCTTGCTGTCTGTTTTGTGCTTTAATCAGCACACTATCCGTCATCTGTATATTTTTGCCTCTAAATATTTCGGTTCTCCTTTTAATTATCCAGAAATGTCATCGGTTAGCCATCCGAGTACCGGGATTCCGAAAAAACGTAGAGACACAGGCCGCCGAGGTCCAAAACTGCAGACGACGTTTCTCCTAAGCCAGTCGCCAGTTCGCCGGTATTCAGTGCGGCGCTTTCGCTGCTCTTGATACCTGCTACTTCTGATTCGCAGGCCTCTACTGAGACCCATTCGGAGTCCTGCAATGCCGCGAGATACTTCAGCTATGGAATCCGCGGATGCCTCTACCTTGGATGGGTCCCGAGCCGCTGTGCAGGCACCAGCTTCTGAGGGGTGTATTCAGGCCTATAGACTTGCATATTAAATTGACACCGCCTTCATTACTAAGGCCTAAATCTCGATCCATGTCTAAAATACCGATGCCCAGGCCACATGCTCAGGCGCTATGCCCAAACAACAAATGATAAAAATGGCTGAAGATCTAATTACTCTAATCAGGGGTAGTCAACCCCCCCCCCCCCCCCCCCCCAGAGGCCTAAGGCTGAGCTTGATTATGAATCTTCTGATCAGGATTCTGTTTGTTCTGACTCTTCTGATGACCTGGATTTGTCCATACCTACTTATGAGGATTCTGATGCAGAGGATTCCATTCCCTCTGCTTCCCCTCCTGAGGATTTTTCTTTTGGGGTAACTTTTTACATACTTTAAGGGAGCATTTCCACTGGGAAAGCCAGGAATTTTCTGATTCAAAAAAGAGGCTTGGGGATTTCCTTCTACCTCAGCACAGGCCTTTGGCTATATCTCCTGTACTAGACATTGTTGATGTGTTTTCGGAATCCAGTTTGGCCCCTGATTTCCTGCCTCCGGCTCCTAGTAAACCTGACCGGTACTACAGGGTTCCTGAGTCCCACAAGTTTTTTTTCAAAAATTCTGTTGCAGATCCCAAGGCTATTTCTTAGGCGCCCAAGGGCATTAAGGCTTCTACTGCAAAAAATTCAACCCCTTCTGATGGAAACTCCAGAGCGCTGGATAGATGGGGTAAAAAGGTTTATACTTCTGCAACCTTGGCAATCAGAGCTTTAAAATGCCAATTTCATATGTTAAAATATCAACAGCACTGCTTAAACAGAAAATTGTTGATTCCTGACTGTGTGGAAAATAAAGATTTACAGGATTTAATGCATTCTGCTGAACAAATTGGAAAACATACTTTGCAATGTGGTCTTGATTCTTTAGAGGTCTCTTGCAAGGCTGCTGTTTCTGGGTCTGTGCTTAGAAGGCATGCTTGGCTTAAGGAGCAATCTTTGATCATGTTAAAGCTAAATTGTTGGATGCTCCTTTAAATCAGGACTGCCTGTTTGGCAACAAGGCTGAAGAAGTTCTTAAAAAGATGGAAGATAAAGCTAAAAATATGCAAACTGTTAGATGTTTTAACAAGTGCAACCTCCAAGATTCAGTAGGCACTGGCCTACTAAGAATTGGTCCTTTCTAGTCCCTTCCAGGTCCTCTCAAGCCAAACCCAGACACAGCAAAAACCCCAGGTTTCAGTCCCAGGGTACTCTCCGAACTAAGCAGTGGGGGGCCTCCACTTCCAAATCTGGAATTAACAAGACATCCCCTATGGTAAACAGTCTCAATGACTTCCTTTTAAAATACCCAAACACTTACCTTTTGACCGCCCCTTTGGGGGGAAAGATGGCTCTTCATGCAAAGAACTGGGAACTCATAACCCAGGACAAATGGGTTTTAATTAGTGTCCCAGGGATGCAGCTTTCATTTCCACATGTTGCCAACACCAAATGGGTGGCCAGACCTGCTCCCAAATCAGTGGGAAGAGGCTCAAAAACCAGTACTTTCCCTCTTAAGCATGGGGGCTATTCATCTGGTACCAGAAGAGGAAAAGAGACTAGGTTTCTACTCCAGGCTTTTTCTTGTACCCAGAAAAGACAAGTCATGGCATCCAGTCCTGGACCTCTCTACTCTAAACATCTTTCTGGGGATTCCAAAATTCAAGATGCTGACTCACCAGTTACTTCCTATGCTAGGAAAAGACGCCTGGTTGGCAATTCTAGATTTAGAAGAAGCATACCTGCACATCCCAATCAGGGTATCTTGCAGAAGATACCTACACTTCAAAGCAGGCTACTCGCATTATCAATTCTCTGCACTGCCCTTTGGCTTGTCTACTGCGCCCAGGGTATTCACAAAGTGCTTGGTACCAGTTATTGCATTTTGTAGGCAAAGAAATATTCAAATATATCCATACCGGGACGATTGTCTAATTCCGGCAGAAAACCAGGGCATACTTTTAAATCATCTAGCGTTTGTAAAAAGGATTCTAACTTGTCTGGGGTATAACATAAACAAAAAAATCACAACTGGTACCCTGTCAACAAATTACATTCTTGGGTGCAAGCTTGACTACAACTGCCCAGATGGCTTTCCTTACGCCAAAAAAGCAAATTCATTTGGTAACTTACTTCAAACAAGTGGCCACAGAAACCCTATCTGCAAGACAAATACTGCAAGTCTTGGGGTTCATGGCCTCCTGAATTTTTCTAATTCATATGCAAGACTGCATATGAGGAAACTACAGTGGTATCTAAAAAGTCTATGGAGTCAACATTATCACAGCCTGGAAACTGTGATTCCTATCATACCTTGCCTACGCCTGGAGTTCCTATGGTGGGCAGAGGCCTGCCACCAAAACAAGGGACTACCATTCACACTACTCCCTGCCGCCCAAACCCTAACTACAACTGCATCAGACTATGCATGGGGGGGCTCACCTGGCAGTGAAGTGCATTCAGGGCAAATGGAGCCCAAATCAAATGCACCTACATATCAATCAAAAAGAAATGTTAGCTGTACGGAATGCTCAGGCAGCCTTCAAGGACTACATTCTTCCAGGACAACCAATGGTAAAGACGGACAACACCACAGTTATGTGGTACATAAACAAGCAGGGGGGGGGGGTACACATTCCTACCCCCTCTGCAGACTAGCCATGGCATTGTGGAACACAGCCTTGAGCTACCAAGTGCACCTACAAGCTCAGTTCCTGCCAGGAAAATTGAATACACTGGCAGACAGACTAAGCAGAAACCTCATGGACCCACGAGTGGAAACTGGAACCAAGGATTTTCAACATGTTGACAAGCGAATGGGGGGAGCCCAGACATGGATCTATTTGCCTCCCCCCAGAATTACCAGTTGGACAAGTTTTGTAGAAGGACTCCCCACATACAAGCCTGAAAAGTGTATGTTTTGTCTTTCAGCTGGAAAAACCTATCGGTCTACACCTTCCCTCTACTGCCTCTGCTCTCCAAAGTTCTACTAAGTCAAACCGCACAAACCAAGGATGATCTTGATTGCTCCAGACTGGCCGCGCCAACACTGGTACCCCTTCCTGCACAGTGTGTCGCAGTTATCCATGGCACCTGCCTCAGATCCCTTCCCTGCTGTCTTGGCAGGAGAACCAAATTCTGCACCCTCAGCTTGCAACATTGAACCTTGCAGCCTGGCTGATCACTTAAATTCACCCTTATCCCTCCGCAAACCTGTGATGGATGTCATCTTGGAGGCAAGGAGACCTAGTACTAGAAAATCTTGTACTGACAGATGGAAAAGATTCTGTGCCTGGGAGATGCTTCACAAGGGCCTGTCTTTTTCCTCCATTAAAATCCACGCCTCAGCTATTTCAGCTCATTATAACACAGAACCTACCCTCTTCTCTCATCCTCTGCTCAAGCAGCATCTCAGAGGGGCAAAAAACTTGTGACCACCCAGGAGAACTCCAACCCCTGCCTGGGACCTGTTTTGGTGAAACTCACTACCTCCTTTTGAGCCAGCTGCTACTGCAGACTTAAAATTTCTTTCTTGAAAAACAGCCTTCCTTTTAGCAATCACTTCAGCTAGAAGGATATCTGAATTACAGGCCCTTATGGCAGTGGAGCCTTCCATCATCTTTCATGCAGACAAGGTATCTCTCGGGCCCATTCCATCCTTCATGCCCAAGGTGTTTTCCAGTGTGGCTCTTAATCAGTCCATTCATTTGCCAACCTTCTTTCCCAATCCACAGAACAAAGGGGAACAGATTCTGCATTCCTTGGATGTGCACAGACAACTTAGATTCTACTTGGACAGGACTAAACCTCGAAGAAAATCTGAACAGCTGCTGGTAGCATTTGCTGCAGGGGCAGAGGGGAAGGCTATTTCAAAACAAACCATTTCTAAATGGATAAGCCATTGCATTCATTTCTACTGTAAGCACCATGGAAAACCTATCCCCCAGGGGATCAGATCTCACTCCACCAGGGCCGCATCTACTTCTGCAGCCTTTCTCAGAGGTGTTCCTACCAGGGACATCCTAGAAGCTGCTACCTGGAGTTCTGTACGTACTTTCACCAAGCATTATCATTTACCAATTTTCTCTAAATCCAGAGCTGGCTTTGCCACTGCTGGTTTGCAGGGCCTTATAGCTGGCCCTAATGCTGTATAAACTCCTCCTCCCAACCATAGCTTTGGGAATCTACCAAATGTAATGACTGCAACAGTGAAATACGAAGAACATAGTACAGTTGTGTACACTTACCATAAATGCAGATGTCCTAGTGTATTCACTGTTGCAGTCCTGGTTACCCTCCCTCCAGCCCCCTAACTTTTTCTGGCTATGCCTCTACTTTCTTTTACTATGCTTAAAAGCCTTTTTGGTGTGTGTGCTTTTTGTTGGAGGTATACCTTTGTGTGTTTATTTGCTCCCCATTAGGGGGCACCTGACATCTAGGGCAAGAAAAACTGATGTAATCGCGGCTGCTGCATGTTTTATACCCCTGACGTCATGGAAGAAGGGACAGCAACCGACGCAGGACCCAACACTTTAATCAGGCCGACTGAGGGGAACCTGCCAGCAGATTACCCAAATATGACTGCAACAGTGAATACAGTCGAACATGTACATTTATGGTAAGCGTACACAACTGTACTTTCTGTGCCTTTAACATGAGAACCCCTTGTCGTAGAGTTCTTATTGTAGGCAGGTATTTTCGTCTTCCTTTTTCGCATTCTGAAATGGTGTCGGTCAGCCAACAATCCGTAGATATTACGAAAAAACGTAAGGATAAAGATATATACAGACCACACAAGGCTAAGCCTTCCGACGAGACTACTGCTAAGCAGGTAGTTTTCCAGATTTCGTTGAGGCACCTTCGCAGCCCCTGATGCCTAGTTAGATACCTTCGCAGGCCTCTATTGAGACCCTTTCGGAGTGTGGTATGCCGCAGAAATCTTTGTCTTCCAAGCCTTTTGTGTTCTCTGCCTTGGCTGGGTCCGGAGCCGTGACGAAAGCATGGGCTTTTCAGGAGGTTTTTCACACTACCGAATCTAGACAAAAACCAACGTCTTCTCTTCTCTTCCAACTACTGTTTCTCTCAGACCGATGGATACTCTTAGGCCTAGAGGCAAGGTCACTCCTAGGAAAGCTATCTCTAGCCACCATTTTACTCCTGCTCTCCCACCCCAAGCTCAAATGCTTAAAATGGCAGAGGATGTTATCACCCTTATCAGGGGTAGTCAGGCCACTCCTAAAATGAAAAGACCTTTCTCCTGAAATACTGACAGAAAAGGATTCTGAGGAGTCTGTTTAATCATATTTTGAAGCGGAACGACGTCTGCTTATGAGGATTCAGATGCAGAGGAATTCATTCCTTCTGCCTCCCCACCAGAAAATCTTTCCTTGGGTGAAACCCTCCACACCCCCAGGGAACATTTCCACTGGGAATCTCAGGACTTCCCTCAGTCTAAGAAAAGACCGTTTCTAGACCTGCCCCAGCACGGGCTCTTGGCCATCCCTCCAATCCTGGATGTGGTTGATGTCTTATGAATCCAGCTTAACTCCTGACGCTCTCCCACCTGCTCCCAGAAAACCTGACTGGTATTGAGTACCGGATTCTCACAAATACCTGTGCTGGATCTGCAGACCCAGAGGTCATTTCACAGGGACCAAAAGGATCTAAGGCTAGTTCTGCAAAGAATCCTATTCCTTCTGGCAAGGACTCTACAGCTCTGGATAGATGGTGTAAAAAAGTATACACCTCTACAACCTCAGATATCGGAGCACTCAGCTGTCAGTTCCGCATGTTAAAATAACAGACTTTGGAACTATTAAAACAAAATATTTCAACCTTTCCTGACTGCCAATTTGAGAGTTAGATTTACTGCACTCTACTTGTCAAGTGGCTAAGCACTCATTACACTGTGGGTATGACTTCCTAGCTGCCTCAAGCAGGGCAGTGGTGTCAGGATTTGTCATTAGGAGACATGCATGGCTGAAGGAACAACCTCTCCCTGATCATGTCCGAATCTAAATTACTTGATGCACCCTTGGATAAGGACAGCTTGTTTTGGAGTAAAAGCAGAAGAGGTGCTTAAAGATGGAAAACTAAGCAAAATCTATGCAAACAGTAAAAGATTTCCTTCAGGTACAGCCTCCTAGGTTCAGCAGGAATTTTCCCTCAAAACACTGGTCCTTTCTGCACCTAGCAGACAGGGTCAAGGTAAGCCCTTCAGGGACAGACACCCAGACTCCCTATCCCAGGGACAGCAGAGAACCAAACAGTGGACCACTTCTGCTCCAAAGGCAGGGAGTTCCAAGCCATCCCTCAATGGCAAAAACTCTCAATGACTCTCTCTCCCCCCTCTGACCTGTTTTCACTCACCAAAAACTAGGAGGAAAGCACTCCCGCTGCAAAGAAAATTGGCTTTCTGTAACAAAGGACCAATGGGTCTTAAAGATAATTTTTCAGGGATGCAAATTCTTCAACGTACTTCCAATTCCAACAGCGTGCCGAGACTTATTGGACAGAGCCATTGAAACAAGTCCAAACTTTCATATCCCAAGGGGCAGTAGAACCTGTCCCCTCAGATCACAGGCAAAGGCTTTTATTCTGTACTATTCCTTGTTCCCCGAAAAGAGGGCACTTGGCACCCCATCCTGGATCTGTCCATTCTGAACACCTTCCTGGTGGTCCCCAAATTCAAAATGTTAACTTTGCAGCAGCTGCTGCCTATACTGACAAAAATGCCTGGGTAGTTGCCTAGACCTAAAAGATGCCCACCTCCACATGACCATAAGGAAATCCTGCAGGAAGTTCCTTAGCTTCAGAGCAGGCTCAACAATTTCAGTTGTCTGTGGTACCCTTTAGCTTATGTACTGCTCCCAGGGTATTCACAAAATGCTTAACCCCAGCTATAGCCTTTTGCAGACAGAAAAATATACGAATTTACCCTTTTCTGGACGAGACTCATTCAGACCTCTTCTTTGTCAAACCCTCCTTAACCACCTTGGGGTACACACTCAAGAAGAAATCAAGGCAAATACCATCCAGGAAGATCATTTTCTTGGGAGCACTGCTGGACACGGTGTCTCAAATGGCCTTCCTATCCCCAGAAAAGCAGAGCTTCCTGCCTCTATTTTACCCAGCTGGCTTCTAGAAGTCACCTGACTGAGGAAGTTCCTGCAAGCCTTGGGGTACATGGCATCTCACATCATTCTAATGCCTCTGGCCAGGCTTCACATGAGAACTTCAGTGGTACCAAAATAACTTTTGGTGTCAGCACTCTTAACCTCTAGAGACCTCTCTCCCTCTGATCCCCTGTATAAGGGCAAAGTTTCCCTAGTGGGCAGTAGCCTGTGCCCAGAAGGAGGGTCTTTCCTTCATCCTCTGCCCAACAGGGCAGACCATTACCACAGACGCCTCAGACATAGCTGGGGGCGCTCACCTAGAAGGCAGGTGCACCCAAGTACTTTGGGATGTCCAGCACCTTTCCTGACATCACCAGAAGGAAATGATGGCAGTACAAAAGGCTCTGACATCCTTCCAACCCCATCTCAAGCCCAGGGGTTCTCCTTATCAAAACACAGACATCACCACAGTAATGTGGTACATCAACAAACAGGGAGGGGATCCAATCTTACCCTAGCCATGAACCTCTGGCTGATGGCCACTTCCATGGGACTACACCTGATAGCCCAGTACTTGCCAGGGATCAACACCACCCTGGCAGATCACTTAAGCAGAAACTTTCTGGACACCCATGAATGGCAGCTCCACAGAAAAATATTTTTACAAATCACTCGTGTGGGAAACTACTGAGGTGGATCTCTTTGTTCGCATCTGTACCATCAACTAAAAAAATTCTGTACCTAGAAGTATCACCACCTAGCATGGAAGGTGGATGCCTTGACCTTCCCTTGAAAACACCCTCTGTGTATGCAGTCCCTCCTCTGCTTCTTATTCCCAAGGTACTGATCAGAATAAGGGAGGAGAGACCAGAGGCCATCCTCATTGCTCCAGATTGGCCCAGACAGCATCGGTACCCCTTTACGGTGCAGCCTGACCTTATAGCCTCCAGGCAGCTTCTCCTCATCTCAGACCTCTTAACTCAGATATGGGGGGGGGGGGGTGCTGCACCCAGACTTGCAGACTTTAACCATCAGCATGGCTAATACTCTAAAGGCAAACAAGGGGCCCCTGTTAAGCAAACAGGTCCTAGGTATCACAGCAGCCAGAAAATCTTATGCACTAAAATGGAAAAGATTCTGCTCCTGGAGCCAGTCCAGAGGGGGGCAGTACCTCAACCTTACATCTCTCTTACCTTGGAATACCTAGCAGAGCTGCCTAGTGGCCTCTATTAAAATCCACGCTTCAGCATTTCAGTTAATTTTGATACAGAACAGCCCCTGTTCTTTAATCCTTTGATTAAACAATTCCTCAGAGGGGCTTCTAATATCAGACCCCCCAGAAGGCCACCCAATCCAGCCTGGGACCTGAATTATGTTTTGGAAAAACTAGCTTACCACCCTTCGAATCTGCTGCTTCATCAAAACTGAGATACCTCTCCTGGAAGGCTGCTTTGCTTTTCACCTAGCTATCACCTCAGCCAGAAGGGTTTCACAACTTCAGGCACTGATGGCAACTGAGCCCTTCATCAACTTCCATGCAGACAGGGTCTTCCTGAGGACTAATCCCTCCTTTATGCCCAAGGTGGTATCTAATGTAACTCCACCAGACCATACATCTACCCACCTACTTTCCTAATCTTTAAAACAAGGGGGAAAGAATTCTGCACTCAGTAGATCTGCACAGACAGCTCGCATATTATCTTGACCATACTAAACCCTTCAGGAAAACAGACCAACTACTTGTCAGCTTTGCCCCAGGGGCAGAGGGGAAACCCATTTCCAAACAAACCATTTCCAAGTTGATATCACACTGTATCAATTTCTGCTACAGATTGCATGGGACCCTTCCTCCCCCAACTCTATTCGAACCTTTTCCACTTTGGCAGCCTCCACTTCCACAACATTCCTCAGAGGAGTTCCCACCAGGGACATCCTGGAAGCTGCCACCTGTACTTCTGTCAATTCCTTTACCAAGCATTACCACCTACCTCTATTTCCTAAGGCAAGGGCAGGGTTTGCCTCTGTAGGGTATGCCGACCCATTCCTAGGTCTCTTACTAATCCTATCACCCCTCTCTTCAGCTTTGGGAATCCTCCCACAGGTGATGACTGCAATAGTGAAACACGAAAAACATAATACAGTTGTGCACACTTAGCATAAATGTAGATGTTTGAGTGTATTCACTGTTGCGGTCCTGGTTTCCCACCCCCTTGTCTTTCGTTAGGGAGACAAAAGTTTTTAACTGTGGCTTTTAGCCATCAGGACCATCTTTACCCTATTTACTTGGGCCTCTGACTGGTTAGGGGAAGAAAAACTGATGGTAATGGCGTTTGCTGCCTTCCTTTATAGCACTGGCGACCTGATGTCAGGCAGCAAGCGACAGCAGCCAATGCAAAAAAAAATTAACTGGTATTCGGGCCGGCCGAGGGCTACCACAGCAGGGATAACACAGTTGATGACTGCAACAGTGAATAACACTCTAACATCTACATTTATAGTAAGTGTACACAACTGTATTTTATGTAGTATTTAATAAGTGTGCACAGAAGACGAAGTAGTGGCTTCCAGGATGGTTCTGGAATGTACTCCTTTGCAGCAAGTTTCAGAAGAGGTTACTGCTTTAGTAGTTTCCTCTTGGAAAAGGGGTAGAGGAATTGCCATGTTAAGTGTAGCAAAAGAAAATGGACTTAGTAATCCAGATTGCAGTAGTTTGGTGAAATAGGCAAATGTTTTTTCTGATTTTACAAAATTGACTTAGCCTTGTCTAAATAGACTGAGTTGTTGATGCTCATCTAGGAAATGAAGTCTCACCCTGGTTTTGTACATAGGTTGGTACTGGGCTATCTGCTCGAAGGCATATATTAGCCCAGCCACACTGTGCAATATTCACCGCCCCTTTAGTAGTTCCCTAGACCCTTGTACTTGCATCTAGTACCCTTGGCCCCTATTGTAAAAGAAAGTACATGGTAAAAGAAAGTACATGTTGAGGGCCTGGTTTAGAGACTTGCCATGAACCACTTTAGTTATGAGAGGGGCTGACCCTCAGGAAAATAAAAGGAGAAGCAGCCATGAGTACTTGTAGTTCTATGGCACTCCTAGCAGAGGTGAGAGCTATCAACAAAAACTGTTTTCTGGGTGCACAATTTCCAGAGTAGAAGCAGATAACTAAAAGGGAGGCAACGTGAGCTTTTTCAGCGCAATGTTGAGATCAAAAGGGGGAGGCGTAGGGTTTCTCGGAGGGTTTAAGTGCAGACTACCTTAAAACAATTTTGACCTCGAGGCAGGACATACCAGTTAGATTGAGAGGAAGACAGGCCAAGATAGCTGAAAGGCAGGCTTTAAAGATGTGCTTTAATAGAATATGCCAGAGTACCTTTCATGACATACACACGAATAAGGTAAAAATGGATTTTGAATCCAGTTTGTTACCTTGATGCCATATTGAAAATTTCCATTTGGCTGTGTAGGATTTTTGGGTGGTGGGCACCCTTGCCTCCTGGAGAACCTGGAACATGTCCTCAAAAGTGGTGTCTGGAAGGGATCAGAATTGTATTGTTCATCAAGTTAGGTTGAGGGGATGATAGGTTGAGGTGAAGCAACAAGGTTCACTTTGTAAGATACCTTTTGGTGATTTCCCCTTGACTTTGTGATGGAGAAGGGGGAACCAATATTGCCTTGGCTAAAAGGAAGTCGGCAGAAGGATTTGCTTTCTTTTTTTGCATTTTTAGTGGAATTATTGGTGGTATAGGAAAGGCATAAATCCTTGTGTCCACCATGTCCTCCATGTCAAAGGCAAAAGAGAGGGAGCTTTTTGCTCTGAGGCAAATGAAGTACATCTGTAGTGTACATTTGTGAACTACATCTAAAGACCTGCTTGTTGAGTATTTGTTCGTGGGTGTATTTGATGGACCTGCTGGGCGTGTCTGCCAGGATGTCTTGGGATGGAATGTATACTGTTTGAGTGGCCATATCTGGCTTGATGGCTAGGTCCGAAGCAATTTGAGCCAACCTGCATAACTGGTATGATCTGGTTTCTCCTTCCTTTTTAATGCATCACACCTGTTACCCTGTGAAAACTGACATCTGTGTCCTGGCCCAGCAATCAAGGAGCCTCACTCCTCACCTCTAACATCAGTGAGAGGCGTCCATATAGAGAAAGGATAATAAATACACACAGTGAAGTACAATTTCCCTCAAGAGCACACACAGATCAGTCAGTCTGGGGCTGTTTTTTCCCTTTCTCTCCAGGTCCTCAATAAGACTCCACACTGGCACAGCCATAGGTTCCAGCTGTCAGCCTAGTGGGCAAGCTAAAACCCTCCGGCACCCTCTCTGTCCAACCAGTGCTTCGTGTCCCTGCCCAAGTAGCTGACACTCACACTTTGAGATTAGTTGTATACAACCACACAGACACTTGTGTGGAAGACTGGCACAGGTTCTCCAGCTGTGCCCCTTTTCTGCCCAGTCTAAAAGGTAGTACCAGCTGTCACCACCCACTAATATCAGTACTCAAAGGCCCTTCTGAAAGGGTGCCCAATTATTATTGTGCAATATTATCCAAATGGTAAGTGTGACTGAGCAGTCAAGGCTTATTAGTAACTAGGTATAATATCACTAGATATATGCAATGTACTCTAGAGCTTAAGTTATCTCTACACAAAGCAGCCACAGTTGAAAGTTTTAAAAATATGTAATAAAAGCACAAGACAATACTACTTACTACACAGTGCTAGTCAAGAGTTCAGAGATCACAGATAAATACTTAATACCGTAGAAAAGTTCTGACATCACAGAAAAACAAACTAGTCTAATCTTCCTATTTTCTAGTTATATCCAAGAGAAAACACAGTTCTAAAATAAACTTGCATATAGAACAAAGCAGTGCTGGTGGTGATGGATGTTCTCAAAATGCTGTGAGCTCTTTGATTCTCTCTTTAATTTGATAACACAGAGCTGCTTCACGTGACATCATTCTCTGATGTTCCCAGGCTATCAAACTACATTTGCATTATTTACACCTGGTCAGAAACTAGAGCAATAAAGGACATTTATACATGCAAATACTAGCCATTAACTCTGATTTTAAAACAATAGGCAGGATGTCTCCCTCTAGATATATCGGCTCCAAATTTGACATCAAAGGCGGTCATAAAATGCATGACTTGGATTTCTTACAGCAGAGTGCACTGTTACATGTTTGCAGTTGAATGTCCAATGCATTCTTTCCACATTTAAGAGAACAAGCCTGTGGCTTACATTAATATTTACAAATGAAAGAATTATCTACAAAATTCTGTCTGGTTAGGCTGGCAGCCTTCACCTATTTTCGCACATCCCCCCTGAAGAACTCAAGCTAAGTTTTTCAAGTGACCTTTGAGGAATACTGCTTGAGAGGGATAGGTCTATCTTGAGTATGCCTTACCCCATTCCCTGTCTTGAGAGCCCATCTGCGTTGGCATTGCTATTCCCACTCCGGTGCTGCACTGACATGTATGCTTGCAACCCTAGGCTCCATCTTAGCAACTTGGCATTTTGGTGGCTGACTGTTCTTCCTTAGCAGGTCTGTGAGAGGAGCAGCTATGGTTCTATAACTGGGGATGAACTTTCTGTAGTACCTTGCTTGTCCCTAAGAATGCCCTCACCTGCTTTTTGGTAACGGGTGCAGACCATGCCTAAATGGCTTCCACTTTGGCAGGTTCTGGCTTGATCTTACCACTCTGCACTCTGTCCCAGGTAGGAGATCTCTGCCATACCCACCTGACATTTGTTCGGCTTAATGGTCACCCCTGCCCTCTGTATTCTGCCCAGCACCTCCCTGACATGTTGAAGGTGCTCTTGCCAGGAATGGCTGTAAATGGCAATATCTAGGTAAGCAAGGGCAAACCCTCCTGCTAGGATATGATCTACCAGCCTCTGGAAAGTTGCTGTGGCATTTTACATCCTAAAGGGCATCTTTGTGAACTCATACAAGCCAAAAGGAGTCGAAAAGGCTGACCTCTGTCTAGCATTGGGAGTAGAGGGTACCTGCCAGTAACCCTTGGTAAGATCAATGGTTGTAAGATGCTTAGCCCCACCCAGCTGCTCTTAGGGCCTCATCTGTCCTAGGCATAGGGTAAGCATGTGACTGTGTGACTATTGAATTTCCTGTAGTCCACACAGAACCTGGTGCTGCCATCCTTCTTTGGCACCAGCACCACTGGGGAGGCTCAAGGACTGTTGGACTCTGGAATCACCCCTAGTTCCAACATCTCCTGCATCTCCTCCCTCAGCGTCTGACTCTCAGGAACCCTATAAGGGACCTGTCTAATAAGCCTTTGGGGTCCTGTATTCACCTAGTGCTGCACCAGGTGGGTGCACCCTGGTTTCCCAGTGAACAAGTCCCCAAACTCCTGTAGCACTGCTCGGATTTCTCGAACCTGGGTAGGAGATAGCTGCCGGGACATTGCTACCCCTTCCACTGAGGTGTCCGTCTGAGCCTCACTGAGGAGATCAGTCCCCAGATCTCCCCCAGACTCCTGCAGTCCACTGCAGATGCTCAGCTCAAGGGCCTCCCTATCATGGTAAGGTTTCATCATGTTAACATGGTGCAGCTTGTGCCACTGACTCCTGCTTAGCAGTTTCATCATGTAGTTAACATCCCTTACCTTTCTTATTACCTTGTAGGGTCCCTCCCAAGCTACTTGCAGCTTGTTGTCCGACAGGAATGAGAACCATTGCCTGCTGCCATACAGCATACTATCTAGCTCGAGCATTCCTGTCATACCATACCTTTTTCTGTTCGGCTTCTGACAGGTTCTCCTGGGCCAAACCCATTAGTTCCCCTGAGCCTTGTCCTGAGGTTTATGACATATGCCACAACAGACTCCTTGTGAGGTTCACACTCACCTTCCCACTCATCTCAAATTAAATCTAGATGTCTCCTCACCCTATGCCCATACAGCAACTCAAAGGATGAAAAATCTGTGGATTCCTGGGGAACCTCTCTGTAAGCAAACGGGTAAATATTTGTCCCACTCCCTCTTAAACTGGTCTGCAAATGCCTGTAGCATGGACTTGATTGTAGAGTTTAACCTCTCAACCAGACCATTAGTCTGGGGATGGTAGGGGGTGGTCTTAAGGTGCTTCACCCCACAGTTCTTCCACAGACAAGCCAGCAGGTCTGACATGAAATTGACACCTCTGTCGGTCGGTATTTCTTTTGGGAAACCTACCCTGCTGAAAATCAAAGCATTTGCCACCTTTTCTGCCTCTGTGGAGGACCGAGCCACTGCCTCAGGGTATCGTGTAGCACAATCCACTACCACTAGGATATACTTTTTCCCTGTGGAACTTGGGGTACTCGGAGGCCCCACATTATCCATAGCTACCTTCTGAAATGGCTCCTCAATCACAGGCAAAGGCATCAATGGAGCTCTCACCTTGTCCCTTGCCTAACTTTTGGCACTGCTCACAGGTCCTGCAGTACCCTGTTACATCTCTGGAAATTCCAGGCCAATAGAAGTTCTGCATAATACGTCTTTGTATGTTTTATGCCCATATAACCTGCAAAGGGAATATCTTAGGCTATGGCTAGAGGCGCCAGACAGCAGGCTCTAGGCACTACCAACTGCTGTACCTTCTCACCCTCTAGCCCTTCCTCAGAGGTTCTCTCTCTATACAGTAACACTTTGTCCCAGTATACAGATTCCCCCTTCCCTTGAGAATCTGGTGCCTCCCTAGCTACCTGCCTCAGGCCTTGCAGTGTCTGGTCTGAAAGCTGAGCCTGTCTCAACTCTCTCTAACCTTTCCCAGCTCCCCTTCCACAGGAAATCTGTCATCCTCTGACAGTGGTGCCTCACTGTCAGCCCTGGGTACTACTACTCCTCTACCTTTGCAGTCACTCTGTCCAAGGGAATATCAATACTCGAAAGCAGCTGTGGATCCTCATCAGTCTCACTGCTATAGCATAGCTTTCTCCCTGAAGTGTACACCTTACCAGTCCTGGCTGCAAGTATGCAGTCTGTCTGGGTCTCACCCAGGCTTCCAGACCCACATGCTTGTCTCCTAACTTGACTACTTGTAACTGCGTAAGCACATGGTACTGCCTCATCCAAATCCTTCCCTGTCAGGGCATCTGCAGGATGGTAGTTTGGTGCCCTTGTCTCAAGACAACCTACTATTGGCATTTTGTCTTCCCCACTTACTGGCTCTCATCTTTTGTTCCCAACCTTGTCTCCATGGGCATCTGTATGCCACATGTCTCCACTATTTGCATTCAAAACATTTAGTCCTAGGTCCTGGACATGTACCTGGACTAGTGGCTTCCCCTGCTACTGGCAGATTCTGTTGGGGCAGTCTGTGCTGCCCACCATGGGCTCCTTTAGACCCATGAGCAGTACTGAGGGTTTCTTTCCTGTGCAGGGATGCCCTGCTTGCTAGGTATAGATCTCCCTTCCCCAACTCCTCTGAAGTAGCACATTGTCTATCACCTAACCAGATCCTCATGTCCTCAGGCAAAGTGCTAAGGGCTTTTTCCCTTACTAAAAGGTCTGCCAGCCCTTCAAAAGTGGTGACCTGACATCCACTCACCCAGCTATGAAAATAAGTGCTCTGTTCAGCAACGTATTCACACACACTTTCATCTGCCTTGTGTCTGTGCTCACAAAACATTTTCCTGTAAGTTTCGGGTGTTAGCTTAAAACATTCTGACAAGCAGTGCTTAACAGTACACTGGCACAGTACAGGCATTTTAAACCATACAAAGCTTTTACCATGGAGTAAAGGGGTCAGGAGCCATACCCAGAGCCTTGGGTCAACATCGTGCTGTTTACATACCCTCTCAAACATATTGAAACTAACAAGATTATCCTCCTCTTTAAACTGCGGAAGAAAATTACTGACCTTTTGTGCTTCTGAGGTCCAGTTACTCCCTTCCCCATCATCTCCATGACTCTGGCGAAGTCAGCATCTCCCTTTCATGCTGCCTCTGCCTCCTTTTCCTCAGCTTCCAGGCGTAGCAGGTTCTCATTCTCCTCAGCCTGCAGAGATTCCAGTCTGTCAGCTGCTTCTATTGCCAAACGCCTGGCCTCCAACTCAAGTCTCTTTAGTTTCAGATGGAGTTTTAAGTCCTCTGCAGAAAGTTTGAGCTGTTCATTCTTTGAGGGTGGTATAGCTCCACTGCCAGTCTGATCGTCGTCCTAATTGCGGTTTTCTGATGCAGCTGTGACCAAAGCTGCAATCATGTTGGTCTTGGTCAGGTTTTCATGCACCACTCCCCTAGCCTGGCAGATCTCAGCCAGCTGGCTCCTTGTCAGCTTTCCGTACTCCTCTGCTGACATGCTGCCTGCTCTCCCTAAGATAACAAAAGAAATAAAACAATTGTGATCTGAACTCTTGAGTGTTCACTGCCTGATTGATTTAGAGTACAAAATACCTTCAGTGATCACTGTACACAAGCTACAAGAATTCACTCTACCCACACCACTACAAGCCACTTGGTATTTGCCAACCAATTGATATGTGGTGTGGATATCCCACCATTGCCAGACACCCGTGCACTGGGGCAGCAGTCAAGGAACCTCCGTCCTCGCCACTAACACCAGTGAGGGGCATCCATATTGGGAAAGGATAGTGAAGTACAGTTTCCCTTAACAGCAAAGAGATGACAGTCTGGGGCTGGTTTCTCCCTTTCTCTCCAGGTCCCCAATACGACTCCCCACTGGCACATCTATAGGGTCCAGATCTCAGCCTAGTGGGCAAGCTAAAACCTCCAGCACCCTCTCTGTCCAACCAGTGCTTCATGTCTCTGCCCATGTAGCGCACACACACACAAATTGTGTACAACCACACAGACACTCCTGGGGAAGTCTGGCACAGGTTCTTCAGCTGTACCCTTTTTCTGCTTGGTCTAAAAGGTAGTACCAGCTGCCACCACCACCCACTAATATCAGCTACTCATAGGGCCTTCTGAAAGGGTGTCCAATTATTATTGTGCAATATTGTTATCCAAATAAGTGTAACTTCACAGTCAAGGCTTATTAGAGTGACTTGGTACAGTATCACTATATACATGCAATGTACTCTAGAGGTTAAATTCTCTACACAAAATGTCCACAGTTGAAAAGTTTAAAAATAAACATGCAAGACAATACTAACTACACAGTGCTAGTCAGGAGTTCAGAGAAATGCTTAAAATACCATAGAAAAGTTCTGACATCACAGAAAAACTAGTCTAATCTTCCTATTTCCTAACTATATCTAAGAGAAAACACAGTTCTAAAATAAACTTGCATATAGAACAACGCAATAATGGTGGTGATGGATGTTCTAAAGACAGAATCCGCTGAGCTCTCTGATTCTCTCTCTAAATTGATAACACAGAGCTGCTTCACGTGACCTCATTCTTAACACTTCTCTGGTGTTCTCAGGCTAACATAAACTACATTTACATTATTGCTCTGGTTTCTGACCAGGTGTAAAGAAAGGACATTTATACATGCAAATTCTAGCCATAAACTCTGGCCTTAAAACAATAGGCAGGATGCCTCCTAGACATATCGGCTTCGAATTTTAGCATCAAAGACTGTCATAAAATGCTTGACTTAGCTTTCTTACAGCAGAGTGCACTGTTAAATTTTTACAGTTCAATATACAATGCAGTCTTTTTACAGTTAAGAGAACACACCTGTGGCTTACATTAATATTTACAAATGACAGAATTATCTACAAAATTCTATCTGGCTAGGCTTGCAGCCATCGCCTATCTTCACAAATACTTTTGAGGTCCTGGTTGCCATTGGTGGGCCAAGACTTGTAGGGTCTGAATGAGAGCAGTCATCTTTCATGTTGATGTGCTCTTTCTTCAGGTTGGACTGCCAAGAGCCCTGGACATTGTGGATTCCAGTCTGTCTTCCACAAGCCTTATTTGCATTGTCTGTACAGCTCTTGACTTGAGTGTGTACCTTAGCAGAATGATCGAAGGAAGCAGTGGAACAATAAAATCCTTTTATTAAGCGATAACAACACTGTTAAAATAACTGGTAAGTGCTTTCGTTTAATAAAGTATTAAACTTCATCAGACCCCATGTTCTTTACATTACTTCCTTATACACTCAAATAGTTCAAATTCATTGGATGAAAACATGCAAATCAATGAACCCACCACCATAGCCTGCCTAAAAGGTACCACATACACAGTAAAACACACAATTGTATATATGTATGCTTTCTAATGGAAAAAACAATAAAATAAAATACTGAATAAGCATTGCTGAAAACTTGTATATAAAATATGATTTATAAAGTGCTAGTTTTTCTTTATCCAATGCTTGTAACCTTAGCACTGGTGTAATGGAGCTACGTTCATTTATCCTCGGCCAACTGTCAGCCTGCAAACAGATTTGCCATCTAAGTTCCTTAGATTCTAAAAGTAGTCCCCATGTTTTTTTTAAATTTTGTCATTAATTTCAACCTAATCAGTGACTAAAAATCTAAACCAAATGCTCTAAATTGTCACAAACATGTCTATCTAAGGCATTATTTAAGTTATGTTTTCTTACAGCATAGTCATGTTCATAAATCTGTTGACTAAATTTCCTTTCCGTTTTACCTATGTAAAAGGCTGGGCATGAGTCTCACGATGCTAAATAAATCACTGCTTTTGAATTGCAGTTATATTTTCCCTTTATATGGTATGTAAAATTTCGTACCATAAAGTTGTTCACGTGTATTTTATGGCAGCATGCACATGCCCCGCACTTAAACATACCATGCGTTTTATGACTATTCTTAAACTGTTTCTCCTTAAATAGGTCTTTAAAATTCATTCCCTTTCTGTAGGTAATGACTGGTCTTTCACCTATTTGTTCTGTTAGTCATCTGTTAATATAGGCCAGTTATTTTCAAATATGGACCTTAACTTTCTAAAGTTTTCACTAAATGTAATAGTTAAAGATCATGAAAAATGGAAGACTTGTCCAGTACCATACTTTTGCATGTCTGTAGTTATACCAGGCTCTACCATAAAATAAGCAAACCTCTTCTACTATTGCGTTTGTAGAGTGACATTCATCTCCCAGAATGGGCTGAAAATGTCCATTCATTCTTTTCCTTGTGACTTCCTGAATCAAGTCGATTAATTCTACAGGGTATGCCCTTTTAAGGAAAATCTAGCGTAAAGTATTACACTCCTGAATAAAATCTTCGTGTCTGGTGACCATTCGAGCTGCCCTTAACTGTCCCTTCACTCCAGACCTTTTTTGATGCTGGGGGTGTGGACTGCTGTAGTGAGGGAAACTGTTAGCTTTCCTGTGAATTGTAGTGACAATACGTATCCTTTTCAGTTCACCCTTTAAGTGAACATCCCAATAATTAATAAAATTGAAGTTCACGTTCGAAGTGAATTTAAAGAATGAAGTGGTGTTTATGTATTCCAGGAATTTCTCAAGTGTAGCCAGTGATCCTTTCCATATAAGGCAAACCTCCTTCTTTCTTCCACTAACTGATGTCCGGAAAAGTTAATTGCATCGCATGTGGAAAGCAGATCCCACACCAAGACCTCCATTCATACTGCTTCACTTGTTTAGGCCCAGACCACGACGTCCCCCGTTGCCATTTCTATGCCCTCTTTAACACAAGAACCATTCGTAGTAGAGCTGTTATTGTATACCGGTATTTTCGCTTTTAGTCTTCGCATTCTGAAATAGCGTTCATCAGCCAAACTGTAGATATTACTAAAAAAAGTAGAGATAAAGATAGAGAGAGAACACACAAGGCTAAGCCTTCCGACGCTACCGCTTAGCAGATCATCAGTTCTCCGGAATTCACTGAAGTGCTTTCGCAGTCCTGATGCTCGATACGATATCTACGCAGGCCTCTACCACAACCCTTTCGGAGTTCGGTATGCAAGACACAAACCAGGAAAATGAAACCATTCCAGCCAATATGCCTCCAGAAGACTGTGTGAGATGCACTCCAAAATTGAAGAGATATGTCCTTTAATGTAATTGAATACTATAAAATACGATAAAACAAACACAATGAAACAAAGTGCTTTTCGTCCCACCAGTGGCGAGACGACTTCAGGCAAAATAATTCATCCATGTTTTAAGCATTGAAATATATTCATTTTCTTGATCAAGGCTGTACCAGCCAACAAAAAGGGAGCTGTCCCTCACTCATTACTAATAAATGGAAACCTCTCTGGGTTAACTCTGTTAAACCCACATCAATTATTTTTTACAGATGGTGCAGCAATAAAATAGCAAAAATTTGTAAAACAATTAGTAAAATGTATATGTGTATGTTTGAATAAACAAATATCAGTAGATTACTCTTTTAACATTAAATACTGCTATACTGTGTGCATTTAAATAGGTTAAAAAAACCTCAAAAAAAAAAAAAAAAAAAAAAAAAAACATTTTATACCATTAGGATAAAAATGTTTATATGAATAAATTACAATATATTGGTGTAAATGTTCACTTCATACGTATCAGATCACAATAACAGGTTTTACAAATACTCTTCCCTTTTAAAAATCTTGTATAGTAAAACTGTTGAAATTGTACTATCCAAAGGGAATCAACTGACTATGCAATTAAAATAATTAAGATTTTGGAGAGTAACGTGTATGCTGAAGCTTCAAGAAACAAACTTAATGCAGCGTATAGGTTAATACAGGTGTTATTAAATGGTAGTTGTGTCACCTCACAGTAAGACGCTGTCCGGTTCGATTCTCAGCTAGAGCGTCTTCTGCGTGGAGACGTGTGAATGGGCATACCTTCGTTGAAGGTTGTCAGGGCTGGTAACTCGGCACGTAAAAATCAACTACCAATCCTTAGCGGACCGGAGTTCAGCTGTGGCGACCCCTAACAGGGAAAAGCCGAAAAACACAACATTAAATGACATGTTTATAGAGAGAATAATTGATTTTGGCCAGTTTAATTACTTGAACATGCCAGCACCAAAAATCACAATACATTTTGCAATCCCCAAAATACACACGAGTCTACCTGACCCACCTATGAGACCACTAGTGGATGCCAGAAATAGCATTACATTTTCCTGTGCCAAATTTGTGGATAATATTTTAAAGAAATACGGTAAGCAAGAGGGGCAAATATGAAAGGACTGTTGGAGCTTTTTATCTAATATTAACAAGCTGGAGTTTAACAAGAATTTGAATTTCCTGACAGTGGACGTGAAGGACTTGCATTCATCAGTCCCCCACCAGGAGGGAATAGAATGGGTCAGTAACATATCACAAAGGAAGGGGGCACCAGTAAAAGAAATTGCACTTGTAGAGGAAATTCTAGACATTATTTCGTCATATAACTTCATTATGTTTAATGGTAAATTCTACCTACAGAAAATAGGGGTAGCCATGGGCTCCCCTTGTGGGGCCAGCCTAGCAAACCTCATGATTGCTTTACTGGAATCCACTGTGGGGGTGCTGCGGTAGCGTTGTCGCCTCACAGTACGACGCTGTCCGGTTTGATTCTCAGCTAGAGCGTCGTCTGCGTGGAGACATGCGTGAATGGGCATACCTTCATTGAAGGTTGTGCGTCAGGGCTGGTAACTCTGCACTTAAGTCAACTACCAATCATTAGCGGACCGGAGTTACGCTGTGTCGACCCCTAACTGGGAAAAGCCGAAAGACACACCAAAGACACAACAAAGAGTATGTTAAGAAACAGGGGCAGACGCCCCATCAGATCCACTTCTATACCAGTTTCCTGGATAACATTTTTATGTTAATTGAAGGGGATGAATTTCAAGAGTACAAGCTAGTAACATATTTTAATAACACTACACACTTCCTATCTTTTACTTTTAATTACAAGAGAGATAATATAGCATACCTGGACGGAAATTTAAGATTACACAAATGGATGCTATTCAGCAACCATTTATAGAAAAGCAATGTATTAAAACACACTTGCATTTTAGTAGTTGCCACCCCCTTCACCAAAAGAGATCTGTGGTGAAGGGACAACTAGTAAGAGCCACGAGGATGGTAACGAATGAAGATGAGTTTGTGAATGAATGCAAAAAATTAAAAGAAATGTTTTCCAGTAGAGGTTACCCTAACTATCTGTTGAACTTACTGGAAGAAGTCCAGGAAAAGAGATTAAGGGGTGTTTATAAACCAATTTTGGATAGGAAAAATACACTGAAGAACATAGTGATAGAATTGAACAGGCATGAATAGACTTGGCTAGGGCAGTCTGATTACACCCTTCAGTATAGATACCTATGAGATTATGAAAATCATTAATAATTGGGATGTAATCGGGAATGATCAACCACAAGGGCCAGGATCCAAGACCCACCCAGACTGGTCTTTAAACGAGGCCAAAATTTGAAAAATATTTTGGAATTTGCAGATGTTAGAACTAAGTATGAGAATAGGAATGGCATGTTTAAGTGTAACGTGTAATTATTGTCCACGTATAACAATTGGGTCATCCTTCAGGGACAGGGAATACAGGGTTACACAAACTTAACTGTCAGTCCAAAGCTGTAGTCTATGTAGCTGAATGCCAGCAATGCTCAGCATTCTACATAGGAAAGACTGCAGGAAGTGGAGAGTGAGTTTATGAACACCTGTACCATATAAAGAAGGGGAGCATGAAAAATGCTTTGAGCAGACATGGGCAAGAACATCTAGACCACCACTTTAAGTTTAAGGCAATAGATAATGTTATCTCGGTTGGGAGAGGGGACCCTGAATCATTTTATCTGTAAAAATTAGAATTGATGTGGCAACTCAGGACTAAAGCTTGCGCTTATCCTGGGTTGAATGAAATTTACTCTGATGTTCTTTGTGTTTCACTGTTGTAGTACTCACATTTGGGTTATCTGAATGCAGGTAGCCCTCAGCCAGCCTGAATACCAGAATCTTCGGATTTCTGCGTCGGATGCTGTCGCTTCTTCCATGACATCAGGTCTTCGGGGGTATAAAACATGCAGCCTACACCATTGCATCAGTCTTTCTTGCCGTGCGGTACCCGAAGCAGAAGCAGTTAGCAAGTGCTGGTCGGCAGTCTCCTGGAACTTTCGTTTTTGAGTTTCAGACCCAAAGTCTTCGAAAAAGATAAGTACCCCGTTGGGGATCCTTTTTTCTTGCTTTAACCGATGTCAAATTAACAATTGTCTTGCCTGTGGAAAGCAAATACCTCCGAGATATTTATTCTTACTGAGTCACCTGTTTAGGCCCAAGCCACGATGTCCCTTGCTGTCTGTTCTGTGCTTTGTTCAACGCTTGAGCTATTACTCGTCAGGTATTTTTGTAGCCAAATACTTTTTTTCAATCTCTGTATTCCGAAATGGCTTCATTAAGCCATCCAACTGCCAATCTTCCAAAAAATGTAAGGATAGACCGAGACCGCATAGGTCCAAAACTGCCGACGATGCTTCCGTTAAGCTAGTAGACAGTCCGGTGGTACTCAGTGAGGCGCTTTCGCAGCCCCTGATACCCGCTACTACAGATTCGCAGGCCTGTACTGAGACCCATTTGGAGTCCAGTATGCCACAAGATGCTTCGACTATGCAACCTGCGAATGTCAATACCTTGGATGGGTCCAGATCTGCTGTGCAGGCACCAGCTTCTGAGGGTGTATTCAGGCCTACAGACTTTCATATTAAACCAACATTCTTTCCAGCTAGAAGTACCGAATTCCTCAGGCCTAAAATTCGCACTACGCCTAGAAAACTAATGACCAAAGGCCTATATGCCTCAAAAACAAATGCTTAGAATGACTGAAGACCTTATTACCTTTAATTAGGGGAAACCAGCCTTCCCCCTGTGAGACCTAGAACCGGTTTTCTTTCTGATTCTTCTGATCAGGAATCTGATATCTCTTCTCCTTCTGATTACCAGGGTTTGCCCTTATGTATTTATGAGGATTCTGATGCAGCGGATTCCATTTCCTCTGCTTCCCCTCCAGAAGATTTTTCTTTTGGGGAAACCTGCATACCCTTTAGAAGCATTTCTGCTGGGAAATCCAGGACTATTGAGCCCAAAAAGAGACTTGGGAATTCTTACTCTTATCTCAACACAGGCATCTAGCTATCCCTCCTGTTCTGGCTATTGTAGATGTTTTCTTGGAATCTAGCCTTACCCCAGACACTTTACCTCCAGCTCCCAGAAAACCTGACCGGTAGTACCTGACTCAAGTTCCTCTTCAAGAATCCTACTGCTGATCCAGAGACCATTTCCCAAGGACCAAAAGGCATTAAGACTACTGCTGCCAAAAATCCTACCCCTGCTGATAGAGATTCTAGAGCCTTAGATGGGGTAAGAAGGTGTACACTTCTGCTACTTTGGCCATTAGGGCTTTAAATTGCCAGTTTCATATGTTAAAGCATTAGCATGTTATGGGACTACTTACAGAAAATGATGTTGATTCCTGGCTGTGCTGAACACAAAGACTTGCAAGATTTAATGCATTCTGCAGAACAAGTTGGTAAACCTACTTTGCAATGTAGTTTTGACACTTTAGAAGCATCTTGCAGGGCTGCTGTTACTGGGTCTCTACTTAGAAGGCATGCTTGGCTTAAGGAACAAAACTTGCCAGATCATGTTAAAGCTAAATTACTGGATGTATCCTTAAACCAAGACAGTCTTTTTGGCAACAAAGCAGAAGTCCTCAAAAGGATGAAGGAAAAAGCTGAATCTATGAAAACTGTTAAAGATTTCCTACAAGTATGGTCTCCCAGATTCCATAGGCATTGGCCTTCAAAGAACTGGTCTTTCCAGTCTCTTCCAGGACTTCAGTCCAAACCCAGGAACAGCAGACCACCAAGACGTCAGTCTCAGGCTACACACAGATCTAAGCAGTGGGGGGGCTCCCACTTCCAAAGCAGGGCGTAGTAAGCCACCCCCTACGGAAAAATGGCACAATGACTTAGGCTTAACCCTTCCAAGCCCTGCTCAACTTCTTGCTCCCTTAGGAGGAAAGCTTGCCCTGCATGCAAAAAAATGGGAAAACTCTACCTAGGACAAATGGGTTTTGAACATAGTTTCCCAAGGATACAGATTCCACTTCCACAAATGGTTGGCCAGACCTCCCCCCAAATCATTGGGCGGAGGCCCAGCAGCAGGTTCTCTCTCTTCTCAGTATCAGGGCTATTCAACCTGTCCCAGCAGAAGAAAGGGGACAAGGTTTTTATTCAAGACTTTTTCTGGAGTCCAGAAAAGAAAACTCCTGGCGTCCTATCATGGACCTCTCTATTCTCAACACCTTTCTGGTGGTTCCAAAATTCAAAATGCTAACTCTTCAACAGCTTCTTCCTATGCTAGCCAAGGATGCCTGGCTGGCAACCCTAGACTTAAGGGAAGCTTACCTGCACATATCAATAAGAGAATCCTGCAGCCAATACCTACGTTTTGGGGCGGGCTCCATGCACTTTCAATTCTCTGCACTTCCCTTTGGCTTATGTACTACGCCCAGGGTGTTCACAAAGTGTCTAGCTCCAGCCATTGCATTTTGCAGGCAGAGAAATATTAAAATTTACCCATACTTAAACAATTGTCTGATTCAGGCAGAAAGCCAGGACTTGCTATTACAACATCTGTCATTTGTAAAGAAACTTCTAACCTCACTGGGGTACACCATCAACAAAAAGAAATCTCACCTAGTACCCTGCCAACAGATTGTATTCTTGGGAGCAAGCTTGAACACAACTGCCCAGATGACATTCCTCACTCCGGCAAAACAAGTTTGACAACTTACTTCAAACTATTGGCCTACAGAAACCAGGCTGCAAGGAAAATACTGCAAGCTCTGTGGTTCATGGCCTCTTGCATTCTGCTAATTCCATATGCAAGACTGCATATGAGGAAACTCCAATGGTATCTAAAAAGTCTGGTGTCAACATTCTGAGGACCTGGAAACAATGATTCCTATCATTCCTTGTCGAAGGACAGAGTTCTTTGATGGGCAGAGGCCTGCTTCCACAACAAGGGACTCCCTTTCACTCTACCCCCTGCTGTCCAAACCCTAACAGACTCATCAGACTGTGTATGGGGGTCTCACATGGCAGGGCAGTGCATTCAGGGCAAATGGAGCCCGAGACAGATGCACTTGCATATCAATCAAAAGGAAATGTTAGCTGTACAGAATGCTCTGACAGCCTTCAAAGACCTTATTCTTCCAGGACAACAATTGGTAAAGACAGACAATACCACAGTTATGTGGTACATAAACAAGCAGGGGTGAACCCACTTTGCAGACTAGCCATGGCTCTGTGGAACACAGGCTTGAGCTACCAGGTACACCTACAAGCTCAATTCCTGCCAGGCAAACTAAATTCACTGGCAGGTGACTTGAGCAGAAATCACATGGACCCACACGAATGGAAACTAGAACCCAGAATATTCAACCTCTTTAGGAACAAATGGGGGACTCCAGAGTTTGACCTGTTTTGCCTCCCCTCAGAACTACCAATTGAACAAATTCTGCACCAGAACTCCCAACAGTCAAGCTTGTAAAGTGGATGCCCTGTCCTTTACCTGGGAAAGCCTCTCGGTTTATGCCTTTCCCCCTCTCCTCTCGAAGGTTCTACTAAAGATCAAACAGGACAAGCCAAGGACAATACTGATTGCACCAGACTGGCCACGCCAGCACTGGTACTCCCTCGTGTGCAGTATGACACTGCTACAACCATGGCACCTGTCTCAGACCCCTTCACTGCTGTCCCAGCAACCAGGCCAGATGCTGCACCCTCTGCTTCAAACCCTGAATCTTGCAGCCTGGCTAATTCCATGAGCCCTACTCTAGCATTCCTCAGTAAGCAGGTGCTGGATGTCATTCTGGAGGCAAGGAGGCCTAGTACCAGAAAATCCTATGCTGAAAAGTGGAAAAGATACTGTTCCTGGAGCCCAGGGTCAGGGGATGGGCAGAACGGTGCCCAGCTTACTTAATATTCTAGAGTTGTTGTTTGCCTTTCGACTTTTTCCCGGTAAGGGGTCGCCACAGCGGAACTACAGTCCGCTAATTATTGGCAGTAGATTTTTTTACGAAATGCCAAGGTGCCAGCTCGACACCCAACCTTCAACGAAGGCACACCCATTTACGCACGCATATCTTTCGAACGCTACCCAACCGCGGGGAGGACATGCAGACTCCACACAAGGCACTCCCAAGCCAAGCTGAGAATTGAATGGGAGAAACTCTTGAGGTAACAACGCTACCGCCGTACCACTGCGGCATACTGCACTTCATAGAGTACTTAACAGAAGTGCTCCACAAGGGCCTATCCTTCTCGTCAATAAAGATTCATACCTCTGCCATTTCAGCACATAATACTGAGCCACCCGTCTTCTCTTACCCCTTGCTAAAAGCAATTCCTTAGAGGGCCAAAGATTTAAGACCCCCCCCCCGTAAAACTCACACTCCAGCCTGGGACCTTAACTTTGTATTGGAAAAGCTCACCCCCCCCCCCCTTCAGCCAGCTGCAACAACAGAGTTGAAATTCCTTTCTTGAAAAACAGCCTTACTTCTAGTCATTACTTCAGCAAGAAGAGTGTGTGAATTACAGGCCCTCATGGCAGTAGAACCCTTCATTATCTTCCATGCGGACAGGGTTTCCATCAGGACTAATCCTTCCTTTATGCCCAAGGTGGCGTCTAGTGTGGCCCTAAACCATTCCATTCGTTTGCCTACTTTTTTCCCTAATCCACAAAACAAAGGGAACGGATGCTGCACACTCTCTGGACGTGCACAGATAAGTTAGATTCTATTTGGACGGGGCTAAGCCTCTCCAAGTCTGAGCAGCTGCTAGTTGGCTTTGCTGCAGGGGCAGAGGGGAAGGCCATTTCAAAGCAAACCATTTCCAAATGGATAGCCCATTGCATTCATTTCTGCTACAAGCACCATGGAAAACCTACCACACGAGGGGATAAGATCACATTCCTCCAGGGCTGCATCTACCTCTATGGCCTTTCTCAGAGGATTCCCTACCAGAGACATCCTGGAAGCTGCTACCTGGAGCTCTGTACATATATTCAAGCATTACCAGCTGCCTATCTTTTCTAAATCCAGAACTGGATTTGCCACAGCAGTCTTGCAGGGCTTAATAGCTGGCCCTAATGCTCTTTAACTACCTCCTCCCTTCCTTTAGCTTTGGGAATCAACCTAAATGTGATAACTGCAACAGTGAAACACAAAGAACATAGTACAGTTGTGTACACTTACCATAAATGTCGATGTTAGAGTATATTCACTGTTGCAGTCCTGGTTACCCTCCCTCCAGCCCCCTGACTTCTCTTGGCTTTTACCTTTCCTTCTTGTTTGGTATATATTTTTTCATGTGTATTTGCTTTTTGATGGGGGTGTACCATACCCATATAATTGCTTCCTGTTGTGGGGGTACCTGACATCTGCGGCAAGAAAAATTATGTAAAGGCGTCTGCTGCATGTTTTATACCCCTGATGACCTGACGTCATGGAAGAAGCGACAGCATCCGACGCAGAAATCTGAAGACTCTGGGTATTCAGGCCGGCTGAGGGCTACCTGCAGGCAGATAACAGAAATGTGATGACTGCAACAGTGAGTACACTCTTAACATCTACATTTATGGTAAGTGTACACAACTGTATTTTACTTGTATATTAAAATTTAAAAAAAGAAATCTTTTGAGATAACGGATGAGTAAGTAGATAGGGTAAGTTATAATTGATTGGGGCTGTCAAAAATCAAGTTGATTTCCTTTGGATAGGACAATTTCAACATTTTTACTATACAAGATTTTTAAAAGGGAGGATTATTTGTAAAACCTGTTGTTGTGATCCGATATGTATGAAATGAACATTTATACTGTAATATATTGTAATTTATTGATATATACATATTTGTAGCCTAATGGTATGAGATGTTTTTAGGTTTTTTTTAGAGCCTTTTTTAACCTATTTAAATGCACACAGTACAAGTATTTAATGTTAAAAGATGAATCTATTGATGATTATTTATTCAAACATACATATACTTTTTTACTAATTTTTTTTTTTTTTACAAATTTTTGCTATTTTATTGCTGCACAGTCTGTAAAAATAATTGATGTGGGTTTAACAGAGTTTAACCCAAAGAGAAGGTTTCCATTTACTAATGAGTGAGGGACAGATGTTCTTCATCTCGCATTGCTGCAGTCCTTACATATGGGTAGTCCGCTGTCATCGGTCGGCCCGAATACCAAAGTATTAGGCTGACGTCGGTCAAGGCGCTTAAGACTGACATCAGGACGTCAGGGTACAAATGCGCATGACCGACGTCATATCCTCAGTCTTTTTTGCCGCATGGTCCGATGCAGAAGCAGCGTTGCAAGTGCCGTTCGGCGTTCTGAAATTTTTCGAGTTCGGAGTTTCAGACCGAATCAAAGTTGGCTAAGTACCCCGTTGGGGAATATTTTGGTTTTTTCTTGCCTCAGTGTTTTACCAGATGTCAGAAAAAGTGAATAACTGTATTTCTTGTGGGAAACAGATACCGCATAGGGATTATCATTCTTTGTGTATTCCTTGTCTGGGGCCTGAGCACGACGTTGTTGGGTGTCGCTTTTGTGCTAGGTTCAATAAGCGCACTATTAAGCGAAGGTTAGATTGTGCTAGGCTGGTCTTGAGCGGTGCAATTATAATATGCCGTCGGATTCTCCGGCGCCCGCTTCTTCGAAGAAGCGCGAAGACAAAGCAGTTAAACCCAGGCAAGATGAGTCGTCTGTTCCGGACGCCGGTTCTTTAGAGGCGTCAGTGGAACCGGTGGTTCCGACGGAGGCTTCTCTGGAGTCCCAAGGGGAGACTTTGATATTGCAGGATGTGGCCTCTCAGGAGGCAGGTCAGGCTGAAGGGGCTTCTCAGGTTACTGTGCTCCCCTCCCTTCCTAGGGTGGTTAGGCCCTCTTCTTCTGTTTCCAAGGCTTCTCCCAGAGGCAGGCCAGGTTTAGCTTCTGTTGGTGTCACTCCTAGTTCAGCAGGGTCTGTGCCCAAGAAGCACATGCTTAAAATGACAGAAGATTTGATTACTCTGATTAGAGGTTCTTTGCCCCCTCCTGATAAGAGGCCTAGGGTGGAGCCAGAGTTGGGGAGTTTTGAGCAGGCTTTGGATGTTTCAGAGTCTTCGGCTGAAGACTTGCAGGAGTACTCTCCTTATTCTGATTCTGATGCAGATGATTGACTCCTTCTGCTTCTCCTCCAGAGGATTTTTCTTTCTCAGAGACACTTCATTCCATGAGGGAACATTTTAAGTGGGAAGGTCAGGACTTCTCTGATTCCAGGAAAAGGCTTAGGGAATTTTTGCTTTTACCCCAGCATAGGCCCTTGGCTATACCCCCTGTTCTGGATGTTGTGGAAGATGTGTTTGCAGAGGCTTCACTTAATCCTGATTCTCTGCCTCCTGCTCCTGTTAAACCGGATAGGTATTACAGGGTGCCTGAGGCTCATAAATATCTTTATAAGAGTCCTAGGGCGGACCCAGAAACTGTTAGTCAGGGACCTAAGGGTGTCAAGGCCTCTGTTGTAAAAAAATCCGGTTCCTCCAGATAAAGAGGCCAGAGCTTTGGATAGATGGGGAAAGAAAGTCTATACATCTTCTACCTTAGCTATGAGGGCTTTGAATTGCCAGTTTCATATGTTGAAATATCAAAACTATCTTCTTTCTCAATTGAAGTCTAAGGTGGATGCTCTGGCGGAAGGCATTGAGTGTAAGGAATTACAAGATTTGGTGCATGTTTCTGAACAGGTGGGTAAGCATTCTTTACAATGTGGTTTTGATGCTGTACAGGCCTCGTCTAGGGTGGCTGCCACTGGTTCAGTTCTTCGCAGGCACGCCTGGCTGAGGGATCAGAATTTATCTGACCATGTTAAGACAAGGATTTTGGATGCTCCTTTACAGTCTGATGTGTTTGGTTCACCTGTGGAGTCAGTCTTGAAGAAAATGGAAGACAAGGCTAAGTCTATGCAGGCTGTTAAAGATTTTTTGCAAGTTCAGCCTCCGAAGTTTAGTAGGAATTGGCCTGCTTAAGGGGTGGACGTATCCTTCTTATGATTCTCAGTCTAGGGGTAGATCTAGACGTGGTAGGGGCAGAGCTCAGAGCTCTTTCAGACCTAGAACAGGGAGTTCGCCTGCACAATCTTCGGGTGAGGGCAGGGGCCAGTCCTTTCGTAAACAGGCCCAATGACCTACCTTTTCAGCTGCCAGATCCTTCTTGCCTGGCAGCACCTTTGGGAGGAAGGTTGGCACTCTTCAAGGAAAATTGGAATTTGATTACCCAAGACAAATGGGTATTGGATGTCATACACCAAGGTTACAAGTTTTATTTCCATACCTTGCCTCCTTTCAAAGGCATGCCGGACGTTCCTCCTCAGCAAAGACTAGAGGCTCACAAACAAATTTCTCTGCTACTTCAAATAAGGGCCATACAACCGGTCCCTCTGCCAGAAGTGGGCCTAGGATTTTATTCCCGCCTGTTCCTAGTACCAAAGAAAGGGAACACGTGGAGACCAATTTTGGATTTATCTGTCCTCAACACATATCTGGACATTCCCAAGTTCAAAATGTTGACGTTACAACAGCTTTTACCTCTGCTGGGCAAAGATCACTGGATGGTGACTCTGGATCTCAAGGAGGCTTACCTTCATGTTCCTATCAGGCTCAGTTGCAGGAAGTATCTGCGTTTTGGCTGGGACTTCTCATTATCAGTTCTCTGCATTGCCCTTTGGCTTATCTACTGCGCCCAGAGTGTTCACGAAGGTTCTGGCTCCAGTGATAGCTTTCTTCAGGCTAAGAGGAATACAAATCTATCCTTATTTGGACGATTGCCTGATTCTGGCCCAAGGAAAGGACGAACTTCTTCATCATTTACAGTATGTGATAGCAGTGTTAAGATGCCTGGGGTATTCTGTGAACGAAATAAAGTCCAGTCTAGTACCCTCTCAGGACATGTGCTTTCTGGGTGTGAGACTGAATACAGCATCCCAGATGGCCTTTTGACCCCGGACAAACAAAAGAATCTTTCTCTTTACTTCCATCAATTGTCTCGTCAGTCCAGGCTGACTGCAAGGACAGTCCTTCAAGCCTTGGGGTTCATGGCATCTTGTATTCTGGTACTTCCCAATGCCAAACTGCATATGAGGAAGCTACAATGGTATCTCAAAATGTATGGACACAGCACTGCCAAGATATGGACACTGTCATTCAGATAATACCTTGCATTCAAAAGGAATTTTTGTGGTGGGCTCAGGAATGTCACCTAAACAAGGGACTCTCTGTGACCCGCCAGAGGCGAGTCAGATTCTAACGACAGATGCCTCAGACAAAGCTTTGGGAGCTCATCTAAATGGAAAATGGGTACAAGACACGTGGCCTGCCAGACTTCAACATCTACATATCAACTTGAAGGAGATGTTAGCAGTCCAATTTGCATTAATAGCTTTCAAGGATTTACTTCTTCCAGGGCAGGTGTTGGTTCTAACAGACAACACAACTGTCATGTGGTACATCAACAAGCAAGGGGGAACGCATTCTTATCCTCTGTGCAGACAAGCAATGATTTTGTGGGAGACTGCTCTCAGTTTACAGCTAAATCTTCAGGCAAGGTTTCTGCCAGGAGCACAGAACTCCTTAGCGGATGTGTTGAGCAGACAAATTATGGATCCCCACGAGTGGAAATTGGATCCTCATGTATTTCAGAAATTGACAGTGTTATGGGGAACTCCAGACATAGATCTGTTCGCTTCTCCACTAAACTACCAGCTGCCAAAGTTTTGCACAAAAAGGTTTCATCCCACAGCCTGGAAAGTGGATGCTCTCTCATTCAATTGGAGCAATCTTTATGTGTATGCCTTTCCACCTCTGCCTCTCCTCCCAAAGGTACTCCTGAAGGTCAGACAGGACAAGCCAAACATGATTTTAATAGCTCCAGATTGGCCTCGACAGCACTGGTACCCATTACTGAGAAGTCTGGTACGGGAGCCTCCTTGGCCTTCACCTTCGATTCCTCAACTGCTGTCTCAGGAGAACAGTCATTTACTCAATGTCAAACTTCACTCTCTACATCTAACAGCCTGGCATATTCTGTTTTAAACCCTGGAGGGTCTCAGCTTCCACAACAAGTTTTGAATGTTATTTTGGAGGCCAGAAGGCCTAGTACAAGGAAAGTGTACGCAGATAAATGGAGGAGATTTTTATTTTGGAGTACAGCAAAGGACTTTGATGTTTCTAAGCCTAATTTAAGTGTGGCTGTTCAATACCTTACTGAGTTACTGGACAAAGGTTTGTCCTTCTCCTCTATTAAGGTTCATGCTGCAGCAATTTCTGCTCACTATGACTGTGACCCACCATTGTTTTCTCATCCTTGGTTTAAGCAATTCCTTAGAGGGGCAAAGAATATAAGACCCCCACGTAGAGCTCCTACTCCTGCTTGGGATCTCAATTTTGTGTTGGAGAAACTCACTCTACAACCTTTTGAGCCTGCAGCTACTGCCGAGTTGAAATATTTATCATGGAAGACTGCTTTTTTGTTGGCCATTACCTCTGCGTGAAGGGTTTCTGAATTACAGGCCCTTATGGCGGTTGAGCCTTTCTTAATTTTCCATAAGGATAGGGTATCTTTGCGTACTAATCCTTCCTTTATGCCTAAAGTGGTTTCTAGTGTGGCTTTAAACCAAACTATTCATTTGCCTACTTTTTATGCAAACCCCCAAAATAAAGGGGAAAAGATTTTACACACTTTGGATATACACAGGCAATTGCGATATTATTTGAGCAGAACTAAAGGATGTTCTTCATTCCACATTGCTGCAGTCCTAACTATTGGGTAGTCCGCTGTCCAGTCGGCCCGAATACCAAAGTATATGGCTGACGTCGGTCAGGGCGCATTAGACTGACGTCAGTACGTCAGGGTACTAATGCGCATGACCGACGTCATATCCTCAGTCTTTTTTGCCGCATGGTCCGATGCAGAAGCAATTTTGCGAGTGCAGGTTGGCGTTCTGAAAGTTTCTGAAGTCAGAGTTTCAGACCGAATCAAAGTTGGCTAAGTACCCGTTGGGAATATTTTGGTTTTTCTTGCCTCAGTATTTAACCGGATGTCAGAAAAAGTGAATAACTGTATTTCTTGTGGGAAACAGATACCTCATAGGGATTACCATACTTTGTGTATACCTTGTTTAGGGCCTGAGCACGACGTTGTTGGATGCCGCTCTTGTGCTAGATTTAACAAACGCACTATTAAGAGAAGGTTAGACTGTGCCAGGTTAGTGTTTGGGAAGCGTTGTAATTATAAAATGCCGTTGGATGCTCCGCGGCTTCGCTAAAAGCAAGATAAAGCAGCAAAGCCTAGGGTGGAGGAACCGACAGTCCCAGACGTCGGTTCTTTGGAAGGCTCAGTGGAGCTGGAGGTTTTGCCAGGTGTCTCTTTGGAGTCTCAGGAAGAGACTTTACTGTTGCAGGATGTATCCTCTCAGGAAGTAGGCCAGGCTGAGGGGGCTTCTCAGGTGGCTGTTCTTCCCTCTCTTCCTAAGGTGGTTAGAGCCTCTCCCTCAGTTTCCAAGGCTTCTTTGAGGGGCAGGCCAAGTTTAGCTTCTGTGGGGGTTTCTCCTAGTACTTCAGGATCTTTGCCTAAGAAACATATGCTTAAAATGGCAGAGGATTTGATTACTATCATTAGGGGTTCTATGCCCCCTCCTGATAGGAGGCCTAGGGTGGAACCTGAGTTTGAGAGTTTTGAGCAATGCTCGGAGGCTTCGGAGTCTTCGGCTGAAGACTTGCAGGAGTGCCCTCCTTATTCTGATTCTGATGTGGATGATTCTACTCCTTCTGCTTCTCCTCCTGAGGATTTCTCATTTTCAGAGACTCTGCATTCCATGAGGGAGCATTTTAAATGGGAAGGTCAAGATTTCTCTGATTCCAGGAAAAGGCTTAGGGAATTCTTGTTTTTACCCCAGCATAGGCCTTTAGCTATACCTCCTGTTTTGAATGTGGTGGAAGATGTGTTTGCAGAGGCTTCCCTGAATCCTGATTCTTTGCCTCCTGCCCCAGTTAAACCGGATAGGTATTATAGGGTGCCTGAAGCTCATAAGTATCTTTTAAGAGTCCTAGGGCAGACCCAGAAACTGTCTCTCAGGGGCCTAAAGGTGTGAAGGCCTCAGTTGTTAAAAATCCTGTCCCTCCTGATAAAGAGGCAAGGGCTTTGGATAGATGGGGAAAGAAAGTGTATACTACTTCCACTTTAGCCATGAGGGCGTTGAATTGTCAGTTTCACATGTTAAAATATCAGAATTATCTTCTTTCACAGTTGAAATCCAAGGTGGATGCTCTGGCTGAAGGTATTGAGTGTAAAGAGTTGCAGGATTTAGTTCATGTGTCTGAACAGGTAGGTAAACATTCCTTGCAGTGTGGTTTTGATGCTGTGCAGGCCTCCTCCAGGGTGGCTGCCACTGGTTCTGTTCTTCGTAGGCACGCCTGGCTGAGAGATCAGAATTTAGCTGAGCATGTTAAGACAAGGATTTTGGATGCTCCTTTACAGTCTGATGTGGTGTTTGGTTCGCCTGTGGAAGCAGTTTTGAAGAAAATGGAGGACAAGGCTAAGTCTATGCAAACTGTTAAAGATTTCTTGCAGGTGCAGCCTCCGAAGTTTAGTAGAAATTGGCCTACTAAGGGATGGACTTATCCTGCTTATGATTCCCAGTCTAGGGGTAGGTCTAGGCGTGGTAGGGGCAGAGCTCAGGGTTCTTTTAGGCCTAGGACAGGGAGTTCCCCTGCTCAGACTTCTGGTGAGGGCAGGGGTCAGTCCTTTCGTAAGCAGACCCAATGACCTACCTTTTCAGCTGCCAGTACATTCTCGCCTGGCAGCACCTTTGGGAGGAAGGCTGTCTCTTTTCAAAGAAAATTGGGATTTAATTACCCAAGACAGATGGGTTCTGGATATTATTCACCACGGTTACAGGTTTTATTTCCATACCTTGCCTCCTTTCAAAGGCATGCCAGACATTCCTCCTCTTCAAAGGACAGAGGCTCACAAGCAAATTTCTCTGTTGCTCCAAATAGGGGCCATTCAGTCAGTTCCTGTGCGGAAAGGGGCCTAGGATTTTATTCTCGCCTGTTCCTAGTACCAAAGAAGGGGAACACGTGGAGACCAATTCTGGATTTATCTATCCTCAACACTTATCTGGACATTCCCAAGTTCAAAATGTTGACGTTACAACAGCTTTTACCTCTGCTGGGCAAAGATCACTGGATGGTAACTTTAGATCTCAAGGAAGCTTACCTTCATGTGCCAATCAGACTAAGTTGCAGGAAGTATCTGCGTTTCGAGCTGGAAATTCTCATTATCAGTTCTCTGCATTGCCCTTTGGCTTATCTACTGCCAGAGTATTCACAAAGGTTCTGGTTCCAGTGATAGCTTACTTCAGGCTAAAAGGAATCCAAATCTATCCTTACTTGGGCGACTGCCTGATTCTGGCTCAAGAAAAGAAGATCTTCTACAGCATCTGGAATATGTCATAGCAGTGCTAAGATGCCTAGGGTATTCTGTGAGCGAAATAAAGTCCAGTCTAGTACCCTCTCAAGACATGTGCTTTCTGGGTGTGAGACTGAATACAGCAGCCCAGATGGCCTTTTTAACCCCGGACAAACAAAAGAATCTTTCCAGTTACTTCCATCATCTATCTCTTCAGTCCGGGCTGACTGCAAGGACAGTCCTTCAAGCCTTAGGGTTCATGGCATCTTGTATTCTGGTGCTTCCCAATGCCAAACTGCATATGAGGAAGCTACAATGGTATCTCAAAAATCTGTGGACACAGCACTGCCAGGATTTGGACACTGTCATTCAAATAATACCTTGCATTCAAAAGGAATTTTTGTGGTGGGCTCAGGAATGTCACCTAAACAAGGGACTCTCTGTGACCCGGCCAGAGGCAAGTCAGATTCTAACGACAGATGCCTCAGATGTTGCTTGGGAGCTCATCTAAATGGAAAGTGGATACAAGACAAGTGGCCTGCCAGACTACAGCATCTACATATCAACATGAAAGAGATGTTAGCAGTTCAGTTTGCATTAATTGCTTTCAAAGAGTTACTTCTTCCAGGGCAGGTGTTGATTCTAACAGACAACACAACTGTCATGTGGTACATCAACAAACAAGGGGAACACATTCTTACCCATTGTGCAGACAAGCAATGATTTTATGGGAGACTGCGCTCACTCTGCAACTAACTCTTCAGGCAAGGTTTCTGCTGGGAGCACAGAACTCCTTAGCAGATGTATTAAGCAGACAAATCATGGATCCCCACCAGTGGAAACTGGATCTTCATGTATTTCAAAAATTGACAGTGTCATGGGGAACTCCAGACATAGATCTGTTCGCTTCTCCACTAAACCACCAGCTGCCAAAGTTTTGCACGAAGGGATTTCATCACACAGCTTGGAAAGTGGATGCTCTTTCTTTCAGTTGGAAAAATCTTCATGTGTATGCCTTTCCACCTCTGCCTCTTCTTCCAAAGGTGCTTCTAAAGGTCAGACAAGACAAGGCAAGGATGATTTTAATAGCTCCAGATTGGCCTCGGCAGCACTGGTACCCATTACTGAGGAGTCTGGTAAGGAAGCCTCCATGGCCTTTACCCTTGATTCCACACCTGTTGTCTCAGAGGGACGGTCATCTGCTCAATGTCAAGCTTCACTCTCTACATCTAACAGCCTGGCATATTCTGTTTTGAAAGACAGCAGGTCTCAGCTTCCTCAACAAGTTTTAAATGTGATTATGGAAGCCAGAAGACCTAGTACAAGGAAAGTGTACGCAGCAAAATGGAAGAGATTTTTGTTTTGGAGTGCAGCAAACAATTTGGAGATTACTGAGCCAAATTTGAGTGTGGCTCTTCAATATCTTACTGAATTACTGGACAAAGGTTTGTCTTTCTCTTCCATTAAGATTCATGCTGCAGCAATTTCAGCTCACTATGATTGTGACCCACCATTGTTTTCGCATCCTTTGTTCAAGCAATTTCTTAGAGGGGCAAAGAATATAAGACCCCCACGTAGAGCTCCTACTCCTGCTTGGGATCTCAATTTTGTGTTGGAGAAACTTACTCTACAACCTTTTGAGCCTCGGCTACTGCTGAATTGAAATACTTGTCATGGAAGACTGTTTTTGTTGGCCATTACTTCTGCAAGAAGGGTTTCTGAGTTGCAGGCCCTTATGGCAGTGGAGCCTTTTGATTTTTCATAAGGATAGGGTATCTTTACGTACTAATCCTTCCTTTATGCCTAAGGTGGTTTCTAGTGTGGCTTTAAACCAAACTATTCATTTGCCTACCTTTTATGCAGATCCCCAAAATAAAGGGAAAAGATTTTGCACACTTTAGATGTACACAGGCTATTGCGTTATTATTTGAGCAGGACTAAGGATTTTAGGCAGTCTCAGCAGTTGTTTGTTTCTTTTGCTTTGAGTTCAAAGGGCAAGCCTGTGTCAAAACAAACTATTTCTAGGTGGATTGGGTGTTGCATTACATTTTGTTATTCCCATCATGGCAAGGAGATTCCAGCTGGGATTAGGCCTCATTCCACTAGGGCTACTGCCACTTCCACAGCATTTCTAAGGGGGTGGCAACTAAGGATATTTTGGAGGCAGCTACTTGGAGTTCAGTGCATACTTTCTCTAAGCATTATCACCTTCCTCTCTACTCTAAGTCTAGGGCTGGTTTTGCCACAGCTATTTTGCAAGGCATGTTGTCAGTTCCTGCTTCCTTATGATTTGCCAGCCTCCCTTACCTCTGCTTTGGGATTCTACCCAATAGTTAGGACTGCAGCAATGTGGAATGAAGAACATAGTACAGTTTTGTACCTACCATAAATGTAGATGTTCGAGGATCCACATTGCTGCAGTCCAATTTACCCTCCCTCCTTCCCCTCTGTGTTTAGGGGTGGTTGTGTAGGTGAGGTTATATTCTGCTAATTGTGTATATATTGTATATATATTTTTTGGTGCAGGTATTTTGGGAGTTTTTGTTTTTGGCCTTATCTTTTCAGGGTCTTCTGACATCTGGGGCAAGAAAAGACTGAGGATATGACGTCGGTCATGCGCATTAGTACCCTGACGTACTGACGTCAGTCTAATGCGCCCTGACCGACGTCAGCCATATACTTTGGTATTCGGGCCGACTGGACAGCGGACTACCCAATAGTTAGGACTGCAGCAATGTGGATCCTCGAACATCTACATTTATGGTAGGTACAAAACTGTACTGTTCAGGCAGTCTCAGCAGTTATTTGTTTCTTTTGCTTTGGGTTCTCAGGGCAAACCTGTTTCAAAACAAACTATTTCTAAGTGGATTGGTTTTTGTATTGCTTTCTGTTATTCCCATCATGGTAAAGAGGTTCCAGCTGGGATTAGGCCTCATTCCACTAGGGCTACTGCCACTTCTACAGCTTTTTTAAGGGGGGTGGCTACTAAAGATATTTTGGAGGCAGCTACTTGGAGTTCAGTGCATACTTTCTCTAAGCATTACCACCTTCCACTTTACTCTAAATCTAGGGCTGGTTTTGCCACTGCAATTTTACAGGGCATTTTGGCAGCTCCTAATGCTTTATAGTTTTGCCATCCTCCCTTACCTCTGCTTTGGGATTCTACCCATATGTAAGGACTGCAGCAATGTGAGATGAAGAACATAGTACAGTACCTACCATAAATGTAGATGTTCAAGATCTACATTGCTGCAGTCCAATTTACCCTCCCTCCTTCCCCTCTGTAGTTAGAGGCGGTGGTGTAGTTTGGGTTGTGAATATTGTAAATATTGTATATATGATTAGTGCAGGGGTGGTTGGTTGTTTTTTGCTGTCTTTTGGTTTTGGCCTTTCTTTTTAGGGCCTTCTGACATCTGGGGCAAGAAAAGACTGAGGATATGACGTCTGTCATGCGCATTTGTACCCTGACGTCCTGGTGTCAGTCTTAAGCGCCTTGACCGACGTCAGCCTAATACTTTGGTATTCGGGCCGACCGAGGACAGCGGACTACCCATATGTAAGGACTGCAGCAATGTAGATCTTCGAACATCTACATTTATGGTAGGTACAAAACTGTACTTTTCCTTTTCATTGGCTGGTAGAGCCTTGATCAAGAAAAGTAATATATTTAAATGCTTAAAACATGGATGAATTATTTTGCCTGAAGTCTCACCACTGGTGGGATGAAAAGCACTTTGTTTCATTGTGTTTGTTTTATCGTATTTTATAGTATTCAGTTACATTAAAGGACGTATCTCCAATTTTAGAGTGCATCTCACATTCTTCTGGAGGCATATTGGTTGGAGTTTGGTATGCCGCAGAAATCTTTGTCTTCCGAGCCTTTGGGTTGTTTCTGCCTCATTTGGGTCCGGAACCACGAGGCAGGCACCGGCTTCCGAGGAGACCTTTCGCACTACCGATTCTAGACAAAAAATGGTCTTCTCACCCGACTACCTTTTCTCTCAGACCAATGGATACTCTTAGGCCTAGAAGCCAGGCCACTCCTAGAAAATCCACCTCTAGCCACCATCTTACTCCTGTTCCACCACCCCAAGCCCAAATGCTTAAAATGGCGGAGAATCTCATCTCCCTTATCGGGGGTAGTCAGGCCACAACTTCAAAAAGGTACAGACACCCTTTTCCTGAAATAATGATAGAACAGGAATCTGAGGGCTCTGATTATTCAGATTTTGAAGAGGAACAGCAGCCTTTGACTGCTTATGCACATTCAGATTCAGAGTAATGTATCCCTTCTGCCTCTTCACCAGAACATTGTTCCTTTGGGGAAACCCTTCACACCCTCAAGGAACATTTCCACTGGGAATCTCAGTACTTCCCCCAGTCTAAGAAAAGACTCAGTTTCTAGATCTGCCCCAGCACAGACCCCTAGCCATCCCCCGTATCTTAGAAGTGGTGAGTGATATTTTCCATGAATCCAGCTTAGCCTCTGACGCCCTCTCACCTGCTCCCAGTAAACATGACATGTATTACAGAGTACTGGATTCTCACAAATAACTGTACAGAAATCCTGCTGCAGACCCGGAGGTCATTGAACAGGGACCTAAAGGAGCTAAGGCTAGTTTCTGCAAACAATCCTATTCGTTCTGATAAGGATTCCAGAGCTCTGGACAGATTGGGTAAAAAAGTATACACCTCTGCCACTTTAGCTATCAGAACACTCAACTGTCAGTTCCATTTGTTAAAATATCAACAACATACTTTGGAACTGTTAAAGGAAGAGATTTCAACCTTTCCTGACTGTGCCAATTCAAAGGAGTTTGCAGATTTGCTGCACTATACTTGTGAAGTGGCCAAACACTCATTACACTTGTGGATGACTCCCTAGAAGCCTCAAGCAGGGCATCATTGTCAGGATCTCTCGTTAGGAGGCATTCATGGTTGAAGGAACAACCTCTCCCTGATCATGTCAAGTCTGAATTAATTGATGCACCCTTGGATAAGGACTGCTTGTTTGGAGTAAAAGTAGAAGATATGCTTAAAAAGATGGAAGACAAAGCAAAATCTATGCGAACAGTAAAAGACTGGTTTAACCTCCTAGGTTCAGCAGGAATTTTTTCTAAGCACTGGTCCTTTCTTGCACCTAGCAGACAGGCAAGGTAAGCCCCGAAGGCACAGACCATCCAGGCCCCTATCCCAGGGACAACAGAGAACCAAGCAGGGACCACCTCTGCCCCAAAGGCAGGGAGTTCTAAGCCATCCTTCTATGGCAAAAGCTCTCAATGACTCCCTCTCTCCCCTCTGCCCCCCTTTCACTCCCCAAAAGCTAGGAGGAAGGCTGTCCCTCTGCAAGAAAAATTGGCTTTCAGTAAGAAAGGACTAATGGGTCTTAAAGATCATTTTTCAGGGATACAAATTCTCTTTCAACAAACTCCCTATTCCAAGAGGGTATCCAGACTTGCTTCCAAATCATTGGGCAGAGGCACTGAAACAAGTCCCAACTCTCATATCCCAAGGAGCAGTACAACATTTCCCCTCCCAGATCAAACGGGCAGTGGCTTTTATTCCAGACTATTCCTTGTTCCCAGAAAAGAGGGCACTTGGCACCCCATTCTAAACACCTCCCTGGTGGTCCCCAAATTCAAAATGCTGACTTTGCAGCAGCTGCTGCCTGTGCTAACAAAAAATGCCTGGTTAGTGACTCTAGACCTAAAGGATGGCCTGCCTTCACATCCCCATAAGGGAAACCTACAGGAAATTCCTGCACTTCAGAGCAGACTCGCAACAATTTCAGTTCTCTGCTCTACCCTTTGGCTTATCTACTGATCTTAGGGTTATTCACCAAATGCTTAGACCTGGCCATAGCATTTTGCAGACATAGAAACGTACAGATTTACCCTTATCTGGACGACTGCCTCTTTCAGGCAGAGTGCAAAGAAAAGCTGCTCCAGAACCTCTAAGCACCCTTTGTCCTACCGGGCAGACTATTAACACCGACGCCTCAGACATTGCTTGGAGCGCTCACCTAGAAGGCAGGTGCACCCAAGGTCTTTGGGATGCCCATCACATTCCCTTACACATCAACCAAAAGGGGAATGATGGCAGTACAGAAGGCTCTGACAGAACTTCAGGCACTGATGGCCATTGAGCCTTTCATCATTTTCCATGCAGACAGGGTTTCTCTGAGGACTAACCCCTCTTATGCTCAAGGTGGTATCTAATGTGACTCTCAACCAGGCCATACATCTACCCACCTTATTTCCTAACCCTCAAAACATGGGGGAAAGAATTTTGCACTCACTAGACATGCACAGACAGCTCCGATATTATCTGGACTGTACTAAACCCTTAAGGAAAACAGACCAACTACTTGTCAGCTTTGCCCCAGGGGCAGAGGGAAAGCTCATTTCCAAGTGGATATCACACTATCCATTTCTGCTACAGATTACATTGGAAACCCCCCCCCCCCCAAATCTTTTCGGACCCATTCCGCTAGGGTAGCCTCCACTTCCACAGCATTTCTCAGAGGAGTTCCCACCAGGAAACATCCTGGAAGCTGCCACTTGGACTTCTGTCCATTCCTTTACCAAGCGTTACCACCTACCTCTATTTTTTAAGGCTCGGGCAGGGTTTATCTCTACAGTTCTGCAAGGCTTGCCGACCCAGGCCTAGGTCTATTACTAATCCTACCACCCCTCTCCTCAGCTTTGGGAATCCTCACACAGGTGATGACTGCAACAGTGAAACACAAAGAACATAGTACAGTTGTGTACACATCATAAATGTAGATGTTAAAGTGTATTCGCTGTTGCAGTCTTGGTTTCCCTCCATCCTTCCCCCTTATATTCTTTCTTTAGGGATGCATAAGCTTCTCTAGGTGGCTTTTAGCCACCAGGACCTCTTTACCATATTACTTGTGCTCCTGACTGGTTAGGGGAAGAAAAACTGATGTAATTGCTTTTGACTGCCTTGCTGACCGACGTCCTGGCATCAGTGTTATAAAGCAAGTGATAACAGCCGACTCAGAAAAACATTGACTCTAGTAGTCAGGTCAACCGAGGGCTACTACAACAGGGCTAACTCACAGGTGATGACTGCAATAGTGAATACGCTCTTAACATCTACATTTATGGCAAGTGTACACAACTGTACTTTCTCCACTGTCCTTTCTTGGTACCAGAAACAGTTTGGAGTAGAATCCTCATCTCACAAGTTGAGAAGGAACAGATTCTGTGATGCCTTGGGATTGTAGATCCCTTAGGTTGGGAGAGAGCACATTTAACTCATTGGGGTGGAGGACCAATGCCATGTCAGGGCTAGCCACTCGTAATAATAATTAGCTGTAGGTGATTCAGTCGAGTTGACTGTCACTAAATGGGGCATGGGTTATTACTGGTGATAGGCTGAAGACCCAGCCTACTCTGACCTATGCTAAAGGTGGCAGGGGGTGTATGTGCCCCTATTGGCCAGTGTGTGTCCATTATAAAGCCCAGCAGCCCTGGGTCAGTAAGCTGCTGGCTGTCTGGTGTCCAGTAGCTCAGCTTGAGTTACCTGGGCTATCTCTGCTGAGCAAAAGTTAGACATAAAGCTACGTAAAGCTGAAGACTGATGAACATGTGTAAGGCCACAGATTCTACTCAAACAACTTGAAAAGCAATATGGGTGGTTTTGGTTTACTTTAATAAAACTTCAGATGAAATGAACAAAGTGCACACTGTTTAAATACAAATTTAAAAGTTCACATGACAATGTTTTAAAAATCGTGTGATCAGCTTTAAAACTTGTGACATTTGAATCCTCTGAACAAATCAAGTCATGCATTTGTTCAGGGGATTTGACTGTCAAATGATTTAAAGCTGATCGCAAGTTTTTGGCTGTTTCATGATTTTAAAAAGTTGTCACTTGACCTTTTAGAATTGTATTTAAACTTTCTGAAAAAGTTTTATTATAAAATGAAATGAAAGTGCTAATATTACATTTCAAGTTTGAGCTGGATTTGTCCGAATCTGTGGCCTTGCATGTGTTTTTCTATAAAACCAATGAACCTGCCAAACATAAACCAAGTATTGCTACACTCAGTGTAGTTTTACTGACAGAATGCAGCTTAGAAGTGGGTAAGATGCAAGGACGACATTGGACATCCTGTGTATCCAAGAGACAAGATGGAAGGGTAGTGCAGCAAAGTCGCTTGGCCAGATCCATAGTCTACTACCGAAGAGGAGGGCAAACTAGAAATGGAGTTGGAATTGTGGTGAGGTAGAAGCTTCAGAAGACAGTGAGGGATGTCATCCAAATTAGTGACTCACTGGAATGTAACTGCCATGAGTCTAAGGATAGGGCACTGTTAATGATGTCAGCATATGCCCCATATTAGGCTTGTGATATTGAGGAAGAGTGCATTCAGACAGCAGTTGCAGGACCTTCTAAATAAAGCAGGACAGCATGAATTTGTGAAAGCAGGACAACATGAATTTGTGTTGCTAATGGATGATCTGAATGCACATCATACCTCTCAATTGTACACATTTTTGCAGAATGACCAGCTTATTTCCTCAAATTTTTGGTTCATTTCTCATATGATTGTGGTTTTCTAGCAAATCATTGGCAAATCACTAAGGGTTTAAGTCAGAAAATGGCAGACAGTTGAGTTTCAGACTTCTTTCAGAAAATCTGTGCTAATGCAAAACCTGCTATTCTATCATCTTTCCAAGTTTGTAGGATCCATATTTAGTGTCCCTATTTTTGAGACTTTGCCCCCCGTTATTTTTGGCTTTGTACACATTTCTTGCTCTAGGAGGTTGAAGGGGTATGATGCACATATTACAGGCAGAAAAGTATATGAGGACTCTTGAGTCCACATAGGTGGGGTAACTGGTATAAAGGAGGAGAGGCCAGTCTAGATCTGTCTGACAAATGGCTTGATCATGGCCAACACGGTTCAGCAAGAGAGATGGTCACAAGATCATATACAAGTGTCCCACCTGCATCTCTGGTAGACTTTCTTAGTAAAAAAAAAAAAAAAAAGGCACTGGGGTAGAATCTGTGACTGCACCAGTGCAACAGTTGGACCAAAGCATAAACCACTGGTTGCCCAAGTCAGCTGTAAGTAGTGGTCAGAGAAGGCGATAAGGTCAGAATAGATTAGGGTGAATACCTGGAAGTTGGCTGGAGAGAGAGCACAGGAGTTCAAAGAATTTCTCAGGGCTGTAGCTCCTCAGGAAGAAAAGGAATTAGGAGTATTTGAAGACTGACAGCACCTCAAAACAGGATGTGTGGTAACTGTAGAACAAATATGTGGCCAAGCCAGATATGTAACCAGGGTCCATAAGGAAAGCTGGTGGTAGAATGCAAAAGTTCATGAAGTCATCAAAAGGGTGCAGGAAAAAGTGGGAGGTTGAAAAGACAGCAGGTTAGGAAGGGAATACTGGTGGCTAGCAAAAGAGTTGCAATAGCAAATAAGGCATGAAGGGCACTCTAGCTTCTGGAAAATGACTCTTAATGGCACAACTGTCAGGTTTCAAAGCAAGGACAAGGGTAGTATCAAAGGCAGATGAAAGGAGCATTTCCAGCAGCTTCTGAATGAAGAAAGTCGTGCAGAAGCTGTACTGCCCAAGACGCAGCCTATGATGAAAGAGAAGCTCACCCTAGATGTAAGAACAGCACTGAGGAAAATGAAGTCAGGATACTTACAAAATCTTGCTGGTGACCCTCTCTTGGCCCAGACAGCATTGGTTCCCTCTTCTGTATTTAGCAAAGGGCAGTTATCTCAAATTACCTCACAGGGCTGTGGCCTCTTCTGGTACTTTTTTTTTAAGAGGTTGAATACTAATTCTTTTCTTGAGGCAGCAACCAGGACGTCTGTGCATACATTTACCAAGCACTGTGAGCTGGATGTGATTTCTAGGGCAAAAACTGGTTTTGCCAGGGCTATTTTCCATTGCTTCCTAGAGGGCTCTGCTGGCCTTTCCTCCTTCCATTCTTCCTGAGCTGCTATACCCTCCCTGTTGTGAAGAATACTGCAACAGTAATATGGAAGGACATGGTACAGTTGTGAAAAAATCTTACCATAACAGTAGATGTCCTCTTAGCTTTTGCAGTATTCGCTCGCTCCCTTCATCCTCCACTTGGTAGTTTTTCCTTCTGGATGTGCCTGTTACTTGATAATATCCTTGGACTGCTGATGTCCTTCATGGATGCATCTGCAGTCATAACAACTGGGTTGTCCTGTCGTTAGGCAGCCCTTCAGTCGGCCGGATTCCAAAGTCCGGGTCCGGCTTCAGCTGATGTCGCACTTCACCCGACGTCATCTCTGTTGGTCTTCGGGTATAAAGGCATCAGCCGACGCCATTTTCCTCAGTCTTTCTTGCCGCGTGGCGCCCGAAGCAGAAGCTGTTCGCAAGTGCCGGTCGGTCGGATCCAGAGATTACTTCTACCGAATACTGAAGACTTCTAAAGCTAAGTACCCCGTTGGGGAACCTTTCTTGCCTCAGCCGATGTCAGAAAAAGTTAATAATTGTTTAACCTGTGGGAAACAAATACCTCATAAAGATTTCCACTCATTGCCTGCCTTGTTTAGGCCCAGCCCACGACGTAGCAGCCTGTTCGGCCTGTGCTTCCTTCAACCGACGAACGCTTAGGCGTCGGTCGGAGTTTGCAGAACAGTTTTTCGGTTCTGATTTTGCGTACATTATGCCGTCGGATCCTCCGACTTCCCAATCTGCCAAAAAACGCAAAGATAAAGACCGACACTCGCGGTCCGCGGTTTCGGCCGAAACCACGGTTAAGCAAGCCGCGAGTGTCTCTGTTTCGGCCGAAACCGAGAAAACTGCTCAAAGTACAGCTGAATCCATCTCTACAACTGAGGCCCCTGCTACCACTCTTGAATCGGCCTCAGAAATTTTATCCACTACGGTGGTTGCCACTGATTTATCAGACACCATTCCCTTGGATGTCTCTACCCCAGCACGTGGTGCAGCTAGGCCTCCAGCAGCCATGTCCATTAAGGCCTTCGCCAGGGCTAAAGCAGCCAAGACTACTAAAACAGTGCCTGTTAAACCCCCCACTACCAGGCCCTCTTCTAGTTCTCAAATGCTTACTTTGGCAGAAGATTTAATTTCATTAATCAGAGGATCTCAACCTCACCCAGACAGGGCCTCTCAGCCCCCAGAGAAGAGACCTAGGGCAGAGCCCCCTGAGCCAGTGTCCTCTGATGATTCTGCTGATGAATCAGACATAACTGACCAGCCAGAGGCTCCTTTCTTCAATTTTGAAAATTCTGATGCTGAAGATTCCATTCCAGCTGCTTCCCCACCAGAAGAATTCTCCTTTGGAGAAACCTTACATGTCATGCGAGAGCAGTTCCAATGGCAGCAACAGGATTTTTCAGACTCCAGAAAAAGACTTAGGACCTTTCTGCACCTTCCACAGCACAGGCCCTTAGCTATACCTCCTGTTCTCTCTGTGGTGGATGATGCTTTCAATGATGTTTGCTCCTCTCCAGATTCTTTACCTCCAGCCCCTGCCAAACCAGACAGATTTTACAGGGTGCCAGATACTCATCACCACCTTTACAAGGCCCCACTTGCAGACCCAGAAACTATATCCCAGGGTCCCAAGGCAGTAGCCGCGACCATAGCTAAAAACCCTATTCCTTCTGAAAGGGAAGCAAGGTCATTAGACAGATGGGGTAAAAAGGTCTACACTTCAGCTACTCTCTCAGCTAGAGCTTTAAACTGTCAGTTTCACATGATACAATACCAAGAGTTTATGCTTGATCAATTAACTAAAAAGCTAACCACTGATGAATCTCTTGATAAGAAATATGCATCAGAAATGGTAAATAACATACAACAGGTTAGTAACCATTCCTTAAAATGTGGCTATGATGCACTGGAGGCTTCATTTAGATCAGCCATGACTGGCACAGTGATAAGAAGGCATGCATGGCTAAAAGAGCAAGCTTTACCGGATCATGTTAAAGCTAAGTTGCTAGATGCTCCTATGGATAAGACAAGTGTGTTTGGTACACCTGCCCAGCAGGTTATGAAGAAAATGGAAGAAAAGGCAAAATCTGTTCAAACGGTTAAAGATTTCTTGCAGGTACAACCCCCAAGGTTTAGCAGGAACTGGCCTGCCAAAAATTGGTCCTTTCCTGACTCCACAAGATCTCAAAGGGGCAGGAACAGACGTTCCAGAGGCAGAAACCAATCTAGAGGAGGTGCCTACAGAGGACGACAGTGGCAAGGTAACAACAGAGGCACAGACACAACCTCTGCCACTACATCAACACAACCACAGTGACTTAACCCTAAATCCGCCTACCAGGGAACAAATAGCAGCTCCTGTAGGCGGAAAGTTAACCTTATTTTCCAAGAACTGGCACTACATAACAAAAGACAAGTGGATTCTACAAACCATAGATCAAGGCTACCGGTTCCACTTCCACACTTTACCAGTCAAAAGAGGAATGCCAAATCTACCTCCAAATCAAAAAACAGAGGCTCTACAACAGATAATGGAGTTAGCAAACATGAGAGCTGTGGAAAGAGTGCCAACAGCAGAGCAAGGAAAGGGGTTCTACTCCAGACTATTCCTAGTTCCAAGGAAGGAAAAAAGTTGGAGACCAATTCTCGACCTGTCCACCTTAAATACATACATCATTGTCCCGAAATTCAAGATGCTGACCTTACAGCAACTTCTTCCCATGCTGGGCAAGGAGTGTTGGCTGGTAACTCTAGATCTCAAGGAGGCATACCTGCACGTCCCCATTCGACCAATCTGCAGAAGATACCTCAGATTTCTTGCAGGATCAGAGCACTATCAATTCTCAGCATTGCCCTTTGGCTTATCTACTGCCCAGAGTATTCACAAAATGCCTGGCATCAGTAATCGCCCATTGCAGACTACAGGAATTCAAATTTACCCATACCTGGACGACTGCTTACTACAAGGGGACAACAAAAGCAAGCTGACAACAGATTTACAAAGGGTCATTTACTTGCTACAAGCACTGGGATACACAGTCAATTTACAAAAGTCAAGGCTGATACCATCCCAAACAAGGACCTTCTTGGGCGGAATTGGACACAGTGAAACAAATGGCATTCCTAACTACAGAAAAACAAAAGAACTCCCTCTTTACTTCTTGGCACTAACAAAACTGAACAAGATAACAGCAAGGAAAGTACTCCAGGCCTTGGGCTTCATGGCATCATGCATAATCTTGGTCCCATTTGCCAGACTACATATGAGAAAACTACAGTGGTACCTAAAGAATTTATGGTCCCAACACAGTCACAGCCTGGAAACAGAAATCCCACTAATTCCATGCTTAAAACAGGAGCTCCTATGGTGGGCTCAGGCATGCCAGTCAAACCCAGGCCTACCCTTTCGCAGTTGTCAAGCAAGCCAGACCATCACAACAGACGCTTCAGACCTAGGATGGGGGGCCCACATGCTAGACAAATGCGTGCAAGGACTCTGGACACAGGATCAACTTCACCTGCACATCAACCTAAAAGAAATGCTGGCAGTAAAACTGGCAATACAAAAGTTCAAACCATTTCTCAGAGGGCCAGTTGATAAGGACAGACAACACCACAGTCATGTGGTACATCAACAAACAGGGAGGCACTCATTCATACCCCCTATGCAGAATGACTTTGGAGCTGTGGACCCTGGCACTCAGCTACAACATCCAGTTACAGGCAATATTTGTACCGGGAAAAGAAAATACTCTAGCAGACATACTAAGCAGAACCACTTCGGATGCCCACGAATGGAAGCTGCACCCGGACATCTTCAAAAGCATCTCAAAGAAATGGGGAATGCCTCAGATAGATCTATTCGCATCGTCTCTCAATCACCAGCTCAAAAAATTCTGCACAAGGACATTCCACCCACTAGCATGGAAAGTGGATTCGCTCTCCTTCAGCTGGAAGGGCCTAACAGCATATGCATTCCCACCTCTTCCCTTGATACACAAAGTACTTCTAAAAATCAAGGAGGAACGTCCAAGGATAATCCTGATAGCTCCAAACTGGCCAAGACAACACTGGTACCCACTACTGAGGAGCATGTCTCGGAACAATATGTGGCCAATTCCCCTGAGGCCTTTGATGTTAACTCAGAACAACTACAGCATCATGCATCCAAACCTAAAAACGTTACAACTGACTGCATGGAACATCACATAGCAGCAGCTAACACAGAGCTTTCCCAAAGAGTTAAAGACATTATTCTTGAAGCACGCAGACCTTCAACAAGAAGGAACTATGCTGGAAAATGGAAAAGGTTTGTCATTTGGAGTACTGAAAGAGGAAAAGATGTGTCAAACATAGATATGCCTAACATTCTGGAGTACCTGGCGAACTTCTTCATTCAGGCCTGTCCTACTCCTCCATCAAGATCCATGCATCAGCTATTTCAGCAGAATACAGCTTTGATCCACCTGTTTTTCGCACCCTTTGCTCAGGCAGTTTCTCAGAGGAATCAAGAATGTAAAACCTCCAAGGAAGCCACCATTACCAGCTTGGGACTTAAACTTTGTGCTAGAAAAGTTGACACTATCACCCTTTGAACCAGCAGCAACAGCAGACCTACAACACCTGTCATGGAAAACTGCTTTCCTACTGGCAATTACTTCAGCAAGGAGGGTTTCAGAACTACAGGCCTTAATGGCGGTGCAACCCTTCCTAATCTTCCACCAAGATAGTGTCCATGAGGACTAATCCTACATTTATGCCTAAGGTGGTATCCAGAGTGTCTTTAAACCAGGCAATCCACCTACCTACCTTCTTTCCCAGCCCACAAAACAGAGGGGAAAGAATACTGCATACCTTGGATGTACATAGACAGCTACGCTACTACTTGGACAGAACAAAAAATAGCAGAAAGACTGACCAACTTTTCGTAGCTTATGCAACAGGAAGGGAAGGAAAAGCTATTTCCAAACAGACAATCTCCAAATGGATAGGAAATTGCATACGATTCTGTTACTCCTTCCATGGAAAACCAATTCCACAGAACATAAGACCTCATTCTACAAGGGCAACAGCCACTACCACAGCCTTCTTACGAGGAGTGGCAACCAAAGACATTATTGAGGCGGCTACTTGGACCTCCGTGCATACATTTGCCAAGCATTACAATTTGCCTCTATATTCCAGATCCCGAGCAGGGTTTGCCACTGCTGTACTGCAAGGGATCCTAAACACACCATAATTTACCTTTATCCTCCTCCCTAGTTGGCTATGGTATTCTACCCAGTTGTTATGACTGCAGATGCATCCATGAAGGACATAGTACAGTTTTGTACCTACCATAAATGTAGATGTCCGAACTGGATAGCATCTGCAGTCAGGATTACCTCCCTCCTTCCCTCTGTGGTACTCCTAGGGTGTTTACCCTCCTAATAGCTAGCTGGTGGGGGGGGGAGTCTTTTATGGTGTATTTGTTTGTATATATGTACATACATGCTTATGTTTGTGTTTACCTCTATCTTTTTGGAAACATTGGCATCTATCCAAAATTTTAGCCTTCAAGAGGGCTACTGGCATCTGGGGCAAGAAACACTGAGGAAAATGGCGTCGGCTGATGCCTTTATACCCGAAGACCAACAGAGATGACGTCGGGTGAAGTGCGACATCAGCCGAAGCCGGACCCGGACTTTGGAATCCGGCCGACTGAAGGGCTGCCTGACGACAGGACAACCCAGTTGTTATGACTGCAGATGCTATCCAGTTCGGACATCTACATTTATGGTAGGTACAAAACTGTACTTTTCTGCTGGGACTTTTCAGTTCTTAGGCTGGTACGCCTGGATGTCACCTTTATGCCCTACGCCATGTTCTGGGACCATACGTGTGATGTACGTTATACCCATTTCAACCTAAAGGCTTTGGTATACTGGCCAGACATCAGTCTTCCATAGTTGGGGGAGCCATATTGTAAAGAATACTGAGAAGGACGTGTACTGTTATGGTAAGAGTTTACACAACTGTACTTTTGGCTGTACTGTTTGACACATCAAGTAAATGTTTTCTTATAATGGGATCCCTGAAGGAACAAAGTGAGGAAAAGGTATTCTCTCAAGAGTATGTATGACAGTACTGTGAGTGACTGCAGCCGTGGTTGATGGCTAAAATGTTGAGGTTGGAGTTTATTTTTATTAAGAGGCAGAAAAATAGACAGTTGTTGTTTGTCTTTCGGCTTTTTTCCTTGTAAGGTGTTGCCACAGCGGAATTCTGGTCCGCTAATGATTGGCAGTAGATTTTTACGAAACCCTGAGGCGCCAGCTCGACCCCCAACCTTCAACGAAGGCACACCCATTTACGCACACATGTCTTTCGAACGCTACCCAACCGTGGGGAGGACATGAAGACTCCACACAGAAGGCACTCCCAAGCCAAGCATCGAACGGGAGAACCTCTTGCTGTGAGGTAACGCTACCGCTTTACCACCGAGGCTTCAGAAAAATACAGACAGTACACATATGCCTGAACAAGCCTTGTTTAAGGTGAAAGTTTTTACCAGCGGTTTTAAAAGTTGTTGGGGTCTAATAAACCACCTCATTACTAGATGCTTGTAGTTCCACCAACTTCTGTTTTACTTGTTTTTATTTTTGTAGTCACTGGATTTATTTGTGTACAGAAAAATGCAGACAGTACACAAGTAAATCCAGTGACTACAAAAGTAAAAACAAGTAAAATAGAAGTCACTGGAACCACAAGCAGCTAGAAATGAAGTGGTTTATTAGACCCCAACAACTTTTAAAACCACTAGTAAAAACTTTTACCTTAAACAAGGCTTCTTCAGGCATATCAAACAAAAAATACCATCTGCCATTTATATAATACCAAAGTAGTTTGCATGATCAGGTTTGTTTGTTTCTCTTTCAGTAAAGGCATTAGATACATAGCCATTCAAGCCAGGTAAAATGTGCCCCTAAGCGTAAAATCCAATTAAATTCTCCCTTTTCAGTAAAATCATTATTACCCCCACGTATATTCTTGTCAGTTACTTTTAGAATTGAAAATTTAAAACTGTCCAGAACCATTGTATTTAATGTGTGTTTAGTGCATTTGTAACTCTGTCAGACAGGGGGTTGCAGATATGATCTTTTCACCTCTGATTCGTTTTACTCGCACAGTATGCTTGACATGCAACACATCTAGCCATACATTTCTAGTTTCACAATTACCATGTGCATTAAGTCTAAAGGTCTTGTTAGTAACTGGATGAGTAAAATATTTATCTCAACAAATGAAACTACAGAAAAGTACATCTGTCACATTCAGAGGAAACTATTCTTAATTGGTCGTGACTTCCTTGATGTGTCTGCTCTTTATAACTGCTTCAAACTTTGATTCTTATAACTGAAGCATAGTCTCTCATCGGCCGCCATCTGTAGTTTGGGTATAGCGTGTAGGATGTGCCAGTATATCTCAATGATTTTCTTGACACTGGCAATATTTCTATTATATGTTCACATGCATCCAACTACCCTGTGAACATTTATTCATTAGTACCTCCTGGCTATCTTCTGAGAACAGTGGCTTAGCTCTGGTAATTCTACAACTGAATGTCTTTTAAATGAAATGCAAAGGAAGTTGTGTTAAACGATTCTTGTTCACACTGCTGAATACATAGTTAAGGCTTAATTAAGAGCATTTCAACTTTGCAGGTTTTCATCACCTGTCTAGATTAGTAAATGAAATTGAAAAAAAGTGATGTTTTTTTCTGAATGTGACAGCAGTAAACATCTCTCAACCATACCGAATTCCTCAGAATTTACTGGTTTTGAGCCCCAAATAATGGGGTGCCACAAATTCCTGAGTGGCCCCCTTTATTTCCAAATTTCCCGGCTTTTTTCTTTTTCAACAATTTTCTGCTGACATGTGCAGAGGTGTGCATGATGACGTCAGATTCATGAGCAGCCTGTCTGAATTCAGGAACAGAAGTTAAGTCAACAGTCAGCAGTAGTAATGTTTTTCCGGACTCCTCCAGGTAATGGATGATTAAGAATGGGAATATTAAGACTTTAGCTGCTGTTTTTGCATTTGTGTGTGTGCCAGTCAGGTTCAGTTGAATCATTCAAGTCCCATTGTGCATTTAATCATTCATTTGCCAGGTTCAGTTTAATCAAAGCTGGTTCATGTCTGTTGTGCTATTAAGAATGGGATTTTATTCAGCAGCAGTGTTTTTATTTTAATTAGTGAACAGTCAGCAGCAGCAGTGTTTTCCCTGGCTTTATTCGGCAGCAGCATTTTTATTTTAATTAGAGTGAATAGTCAACAGTAGCAATGTTTTCCCAGGCTTGATTTGGCAGCAGTCTTTTTATTTTAGAGTGAACAGTCAGCAGTAACAATGTTTTCCTGCACTCCTCCAGTTAAGGGATTAATAAGAACGGGAGTATTAAGACTTTAGCTGCTATTTTTGCATTAGTGTGTGTGAGCCAGCCAGGTATACTTGATGTCATTAAAGTCCGTTGTGCATTTAATCACTCATGTACCATGCCAGGTTCAAATGAATTCAATCTATGCTGGTTAGTTCATTCAAGGGGGGTGTATGCTTTGCAGGTTCATTCATTCAGTACCTGTTGTCAGTTATGCATTTAATCATTCAGTTGAAGTCAGTGGTGCTGGTTGGCGTGTGTGGTTGAATCCACTGGTGCTGGTTGGCATGTGTGGTTGAATCCACTGGTGCTGGTTGGCATGTGTGGTTGAATCCACTGGTGCTGGTTGGCGTGTGTGGTTGAATCCACTGGTGCTGGTTGGCGTGTGTGGTTGAATCCAGTGGTGTGCTGGTTGGCGTGTGTGGTTGAATTCAGTGGTGTGCTGGTTGGCGTGTGTGGTTGAATTCAGTGGTGTGCTGGTTGGCGTGTGGTTGAATGCTCCAGCTACGTGTAACTCTTGGTTCGGGTTACCCAGGCTTAAACCCTGTACCTTGGGTACAAAGGGCATGAGCCCGAATTCTGTACCCATACCATCACTTGTGATTCAAGGAGTTAAGTCCATAACTCTGAACTGTCCAAAGTTTCACAAATTACCTAGAATGTTTGGTTCATACTTTTGGTATGCGTTTCTCTTAAAATTTGTGATTTTCTGTAAAGTGGCACATCAGCGAGAACTGAATTTACTAAGTAATTATAGCCGTTTAAGTTGGTCTTCCTGTCTTTCAGGAAATGCATGGCAGCACCAAAACATTTTATTCTAAGTTTTCTAATATTATGCAAGCACGGTTTAAAATGTGTCCCACTTCTGGGTTTTGGACCTTTGTCCACCCCCCCAATGAATTTTAGCTTTTTTCAGGTTTCTTGTGCTGCATAGTTCTTCAGAAGAGAAGTTTAGTGCTGTTTATGCCAAGTCTGTTTACATTGTTAGTAACACAACAGGTAGTATACTTGCTTTTGATGCAGAAGTCTGCGGGTTCTACTTCCACAATATGTAGATGGATTGCTGATACTGTACTGTGTTGTACTTTTAAAGGGGGTGGATGCTGCAGTCCTGAGTGTCTTATTTGACAGAGATACTTAGTAACTGTGAAGCTGTTATCAGTTTGCAGTTTTACTAGCTTACCAATTTTTTTTAATGTAACCTAGGCAGTTTATTCCTTGAGTGCAACAGGCACTTTGTGTAGATGAAACAATGAAATATAAAGTTGTTTGCTAGCAACAACCTCTTCAGTAGTTACAGATCTCTTTAATGTGGAATTATTTAGATGACTTTTACTTCTGCAGAGATTGCGGATATTTACTGATACTGGTGGATTGTAGAAGTTTGAATAAGCTTTTATAATGGAAATGTTGTGACTTGGGCAGTTTTGTTATTGGTTCATGCATTTTGTTTAATTGCTTACTGGAAAAATGTTCAAAACAATACAATGTTAAGTTGTCAATCTCGCCTTCATTCTTGCTTGATGGGTTCGGAGCCGATCCCTCGGCTCCGACTCGGCACTTGCTAAGCTCGAGAGTCACTTTTACCAGCTCGAGGCAGCCCCATATCCCATGATGCAAGGCGGTAAGTACCCAGATCTCGTTTGCCGCTTCGCTTATGAGGTCCTCCTTTTACCAGCTCCTGGTAAGTGATTCACTTTACTAATATTCAAGCCCCTTTTTGTTAAAAAAACTCTTTATTATTAGTTATAAGTTAGTTATTTAGTTTTCCTGACAGAAAATCCCTGTCTCCTTTAATATTTTTTAGTCAAATTTTACCCATCCCATCCCCTCCCTGTTAGGGTGTGTGTGTGTTTATTTTTAGGAATACCTTTTGGTATTTTCTTTAATTTAAGTTTTTTGACTGGTGTGTGTGTGTTTTAAGCACCATGTCAAAGGAGAGGGTCTCGGGTTTTAAGAAGTGTGACTCGTGCTGTCAGAAGATGTCTCTGACAGACGGTCACACTTCTTGCCTGTATTGCCTGGGGCCTCTTCACCTGCAGGACTCCTGTGCTATTTGTCATTCCTTCAGCCAGAGAGTCCTGCAGGAAAGACGCAATAAACTGATTCTTAGGGGCCTTCTTAAGCCGGAGGGCTCTCCGGCTAAGTCGGCTCCGTCAAAATCAGTTAAATCTTCCAAGGCCCAGGCTTCTGTCTCTAAGCCTGCGGCCTCGGCTCCGGCTGGAGCCGATTCTGGCTTAACAAAGCCTTCGGCACCGATGGCTATCTGTGCCGAATCTGTATCGACCACTTCGGTGTCGGCTCCGATCGGTTCCGACACCCATGTGGCACAGGCATCGGTGTCGGCTCCGATCGGCTCCGACACCGTTACTTTGGTGGCTCATTCCAGGAAGAGGTCGAGGTCTCCTTCCTTGGAGCCGATACTTTCGGCTCCGGCTTCACCTCTTCTATCGGAACGGAGCCATCGGAGCCAATCTTCAAGGTCATCCAGATTGTCAGATCATGACCTAGAGAGAGTGGTCAGTAGATTACTTAAGTCACAGGTACTGGCCCAAATGTTACATAGTCCGTCTCAACAGACTGTTGGTCCACACCCCGTTACAGTTCCTCCTTCAACTCTACCCCAGAGCTTGGAGTTGGAGTCTTCGGGAATGGTTACTGCTACGGCTGGAGGACGGATACCCCTTCTGTTCCTTCAGCCTCTACTCTTATCTCCTCTTCGAGACCTTCCTTAGAGGGATTCGGTGGTCGGGCTTCCATGGTCTCCTCCGAGGGGGTGAGTGGCATCGGACCCTTGTCCGAACCCGCTCTTCCCTTGGAGCCTCGGCCTTGGTGAGTTCGGCTCCGACATCTGCCTCGGAGACTTCCCTTCGGTGGTCCCTGGAGTTCCTAGCTCTTGAGCGGGTTCTCTCGGACCTGCCTGGGAGGGGAGCATTCGAGGTGATGAAGAGTGTACTGGCCACTGGTATCAGTCAGCAGTCTGTTCCCGTAGCTCCTCCCTCTATAGTACCTGTTGACATCTCTGCCACTTCTCTTGCTACAGGACCCAGAGATCCTCCGCCTCAGGTTTCCCCATTGGGAATTTCCCCTCTTCGAGGATTCTCCTGATGTTTGGAGATCCTCCTAGGAAGAGGACTTGTAAGAGGAAGCATGTAGACTCCCGAGTCTGTCACTTGGATACTGACTTTGATGAGTCAGAGGGATCCCTAGATCCCCTCTGAGGATGTCTCCTTCTCAGACATCCTAGAACTCCTGAAACAGAGGGAAACTGGCCCACCAACAATCCCTCTGAGGATGAGTCAGTATACCTAGAGGCGTTTGGATCTCAGCCCTCCACCTCCTGGGTGTCTCCGCCTTCGACCCCCTTATGCAGGTTATTGCACGAAGGCATGGGCAGCTCCTGACTCTGTAGAGCCAGTCCCTAGGAGGCCTTCAAAATTTATCACTGCCCGTGTGACAAACAATTCCTTACTAAGGGTGTCCCCGCTGATGCCATGGTGGTGGCTGCGGCCACCAAAAGGAACTTGCAGATCCTTCCGTGCCGTCCATCCTCCTAATAAGGACTCTAGGACCATGGATAGGTACGGTGGCGGATGTTTTCCTCAGCGACCTTTGCTATCGTCGCTGAATTACCTTTGTCACTTCACCAGACTCCAGAGGGATATCCTTAAGGAGCTGGATGAAGTAGTTCAGGATCCTACAGCTGCAGGGGCTCAAGAAAAAATTGCTTCGCAGCTAGGAACCCTCAATTCCATTGCAAACTCCTCCATGCGGCTAATATCTTATGCTGCGGATGGAGCGAGTAGAGCCGCAGGTACAGGTGTGGCTCTTAGACGCCAAGCCTGGATGCGGCTTTGTGATTTTGCGGATCCCTTTAAGGCGTCCTTCACAAATTCTCCCTTTGATGGGTCAGCTTTGTTTGGCCCTCAGGTGAAGGAAACCTTGACCAGGTGCGAACAGGACGGCAAGACTCTTTCTGCTGTTGGAGTCCGTTTTCCACCCTTCTAGGCCTTATCCCAAAGGACAGAAAGGTGGGAAAATGTGGTTCCGTAAATCCCAAGGAGTCACGCCGGATTCACGTGGTCAGTTTACCCCTAGAGGCAGAGGGGGTAACAACAACAGACGCCGCTCTAGAGGCAAAGGGGGTCCGAAGAACCAGGGGAACAGGGAGCCTCTCTCTGATAAGCCCTTTCAGCATCCCTGAGGTGTTGCCCGGCTGTCCCTCCTTGGAGGCAGTTGGGGGAAGATTATCACTGTACCCAGAAGCCTGGCATTCCCTCACTCAAGACAGATGGGTACAGTCGATCATATCCAAGGGTTACATAATTCCTTTCGAGGAAAGTCCCTTCCCCTCAAGTTCTCTTCCAGATGTACCACCCGGTCTAAGGGAGATTGCAGAGTCAGAAATCTCAAAACTACTGCAAAAAAGAGCCATTCAGCCAGTTACAATAGACCATTCAGAGCCGGAATCTACTCAAGGTTCTTTTGGTCCCCAAAAGACGGGAGACTGGAGACCAATATTGGATCTCAGCAGACTCAACAAGTCTGTCAGGAAGACAAGATTCCGAATGGTCACTCTTCAGTCAATTCTGTCCTTCTTACAGAAGGACAACTGGATGTGCTCAATAGATCTTCAGGATGCGTACTATCACATCAAAATTCACAGACGCTCCAGGAGATTTCTCCGCTTCGGCTGGGGTCCAGTCATTTCCAGTTCAGAGCCCTGCCCTTTGGTCTCACTACAGCCCCCAGAGTGTTCACCAAATGCATGGCAGTGGTCACGGCTCACCTGAGACGTCAAGGATTCCAGGTGTTTCCGTATCTCGACGACTGGCTCCTGTCGGCCACCACCAGGCATCAGCTTATACAAGCCAGGGATTACACAATAGACCTTTGTTCTCATTTGGGCATCTCAATCAACTACGAAAAGTCATCCTTATCGCCCTGCCAGTCTATTACCTTCATAGGCGCAAACTTAAACACTGTTCGGATGTCAGCTACCCTTACAGAACAAAGAGTTTCAGACATTCAGAGTCATGTCAGGATCATTCTGGCCAGCAAGAAAGTACAGGCCAGAATGGTTCTAAAGGTATTAGGTCTCATGGCTGCGGCCATTACTCTTCTTCCCATGGCTCGATTCTACATGCGCCTTCTTCAGTGGATGCTGTTCACACAATGGTCATACCAGCAACTTCCAATGCGTCACCAGATTCTGGTGACACAGACATGCAAAGAGCATCTTGCTTGGTGGATCACATCGCCTCAGGTTCACCAAGGCAGGTACTTTGTACCCCCATCCCCGATAGCCACTGTCACCACGGATGCCTCCCTGATCGGGTGGGGGGGGTCATTATCAGGGCAGGATGGTTCATGGGGCGTGGCAGCCGTCGAGTACCATCTGCACATAAATGTCCTGGAGATGAGAGCAGTGCTTTTAACGTTGCAAGCCCTCAACGACTTTCTTCCCGTAGGGACAATTGCAGTCCACACAGACAACATGTCTGTAGTTTGGTATATCAACAAACAGGGCGGAACCAAGTCCTACCCCTTGTGTCGAGAAGCGCTCAGACTATGGCAATGGGCGATCTCCTCTCACCGGTTTCTGGTAGCAACGCATATCCCTGGGAAAACCAACATTGTAGCGGACAGATTGAGCAGAGCTATCCTCATGCCTCACGAGTGGTCTCTCAAGCAATCTATAGCGGAAGAGATTTTTCTGGAATGGGGTCGTCCATGTTGCGATCTTTTTGCTACTCCCCAAAACAGCAAATGTCCAGACTTCTTCAGCCTCTTCCCTCTATCAGGCCATCCCCCCAGAGGCGCTCTGACCCAGGATTGGCCCCAGGGACTTCTTTATGCCTTCCCCCCTTTTCCTCTGATCCCTCAGGTGATCCAGAAAGCTACCCTCTTGAGAGCCAAATTGATTCTCATTGCCCCTTACTGGCCTCGACAAGTTTGGTTCCCGTTCCTCCATCATCACCTTTTGGTGCAGCCGTGGCATCTGGACCCAGTGCCAGATCTTCTGATTCACCAATCGGGTCAGCTGCACCGGTCAATCCCTTCTCTCAACCTCACAGCATGGTTGCTCCACTTCCTTCCTTAGCCAGGCTTCCTTTGATCTCTAACCCAGTTAGAGACATCATAGTAACCGCTAAAATCCTCTACCAGGAGGATTTATACAAGCAAATGGAAGCGTTTCTCTTATTGGGCTAAGGCCCAAAATATTGGTCCTTTTACTGCCCTGTTCAGGCAGTCCTGGACTTCTTAGCAGAGATTTTTCATGCAGGCTCCTCTTCTTCCACAGTCAGAGTTCAATTGGCTGCTATTTCCAATTTTCATGTCGGGATAGCAGATCATAATATTATGTCCCATAGGCTCTGCAGGGCCTTCTTGAAAGGAATTTTCCTACTAAAGCCTCCAATCAGGAATCCTCCTCAGTGGGATCTAAATTTAGTGCTGACATCCTTGATTCTTCCCCCCTTCGAGCCAGCTGTTTCTTGTTCCCTGAAATATCTTTCTTGGAAAACTTTATTCCTAGTGGCTATTACATCTGCCAGGAGGGTGTCTGAACTTCATGCTCTTTCGGTTCGACCCCCCTATTTGGTTTTTCACAAAGACAGAGTATCTTTGAGAACTAATCCAACCTTTTTACCTAAGGTCGCTTCTCAGAACAATCTGAATCAATCCATTGATCTCCCTGTATTTTTGCCTAACTATTCAGATAGAGCTGAACAAAAGCTACATTATCTTGATGTCCACCGTCAACTTAGATATTATTTGGACAGAACAAAAAAAGTTAGAAAATCTGATCAACTTTGTTTCCTATGCGGATAATAAAAAAGGCCTTCCTGTTTCTAAAGTGACCTTGTCCAGATGGCTTTCTTGGTCATCTCTGAAATTTATCGCTCAGGGGAAAACAGCTGTGCTCAAAACCTAAAGCACATTCAACTAGGAGCTTAGCTACTTCTACAGCCTTTCAAGCTAGACTTCCTTTGGACACTATTTGTGCAGCGCCACTTGGGCTACTCCTCACACTTTTGTTTCCCATTACAAATTGGACTTTGCCTCCAGGGACAGAGCCAGTTTTGGCTCTACAGTCCTCAAGAGTTTGTTCCATTGAGCCACCCAGGATAGAGGTGCTAGGACGCGGTCCCATCAAGCAAGAATGAAGGCGAGATTGACAACAACATTAAGAAGTTATGTACCTACCATAACGTTCCATGTTAGTTGTCTTCTCGCCTTCTTTCTTGCGACCCTCCCTCCTTCCCCTGGCCTGGACAGACCTTGTATAAGAAACTGTTATGCTGAAGACCATTCAGACCTGGTCCTTCTTCCATCTGTAAGTTTTCTTTCTTCCTTTGGGAAGTATTTTATGCTTGGTGCTATTGCCCTTTGTCAGCAAACGAGATCTGGGTACTTACCGCCTTGCATCATGGGATATGGGGCTGCCTCGAGCTGGTAAAAGTGACTCTCGAGCTTAGCAAGTGCCGAGTCGGAGCCGAGGGATCGGCTCCGAACCCATCAAGCAAGAAAGAAGGCGAGAGAAGACAACTAACATGGAACGTTATGGTAGGTACATAACTTCTTATTTTAAAACGCGCTCTAACAAGTGTGTTGTATTATACAAGAAATATAATTTAATACAGTCAGGAAGGTGTATAAAAGAGCACATGTATGTTTCATGTGCAAGGGGCCTAAGATTTGAAAACAGCCCAAAGGTGATCTTTATCCGCCACGGGTCAGATTCATTTTCTTTGAATGTGGGTTTCAATGCTGTTTCAATGAATGTGAGTTTGAATGTTAGAGAAGTTTTAATGCTAAATCTGATTTCATTGTGAGACTGTTCTGCTTTTAGCAGATGTCTTTTAGTGTTTGTGCTATTAAATGTAAAATAAAAGTTTTAAATGAAATCCAAATCATTGTAGAAGTAAAGCAGTATGCACATTAGTTTTTATGGTAAATGGGGTGAAATGGCCAATGGGACATTGGAATGGCTGCGGGGGGGGGTGCTTGTATGTAGGGGGCCCCATTCGACCATGATTTTGAGTGGGGGGGGTGGCAAACTCAGAACCCCAGGCGGTACAAACTCTAGGTATGCCACTGATCAGTAGGTCATGGAGATTGGAGAATCCCTTTTGGAGGTCTTGTCAAACTATGATAATTCTTTTGCTAAGATAAGAATATTGCCTACCATTAAATGCTTTGCTTTTACTAGAAAACCCATATATTGCAAGTCACCAAAAAAAAAAAATCCTAAGGTGGTTCATATTCTCCCTTCCCAGTGAACATCATTGCTGTACATTAAAAAAATGGTTACCATTTACTACAGGGTCTAGGTTTGGGCTCATATTTTGGTTCAGTTTGCGTTTGAAAGTTGATATCCCACAATTTCATTGGAGTGGGTGGGGTTACCTAATTATGCATGCAAATTTTTAGGCAGTGTACAGATTTGTACCTATTTTTCATGGGCCTTTGTCCAGATTTTTGATGTTTCCAGGTTGAGATGTAAGGCAGTAAACATTTGTTTGTTCCCACAGATTGAGTTGTGAAGATTACTTGTTTTCAAGAGTTTCATTTTGATTTTTTTCTCTCCAGACTGCTGTAGATATTCTTACCACTGTGGTTCGAAATACTAAGCCACCACTTTCAGAGATGCTCATTTTTCAGGCATTTCCAGTGGTGGCACAGTGTACATTGCATACAGATGACAATACTGTCATGCAGGTAAGCCAAAATCTAAGTGTTTCTCGTCTTTTAGGATGAAAAATGTATTACTCTCAATGTACTGTGAACTCTTTGAATGGTATTGCTGCAGTCGTTTTTACTGTAGTAAGTTGTGGTTTTACAACTGACTATAAAGTCTCAAGAGTTGCATGTATTTGTATGAATATTTGTAATGGACGGTGCAAAAAATACAAGTAATTGAAATCTGTCACATCCTGTGAGCTGTTACTCGAAAACCTCTGAATATATTTACATTCTCCTTCCTCCTTTAAGAAAGATGCTGTTGATTTCATGCTTGTAACATGCCAATTTTGTTGCAGCTTTCATATCTAGTCCTTTGCATGAATTTTGCTTTGCTCATTGTTTACTTAACTCGAACATTGCTTGTACCCAGTTGCAGTTTGCAGTAAAAGTGAGGTGCTCTTTTCTAAAAGCTTGACTACTTATCATTTTTGAAAACTGCTGAAGTGGGTCAGTGTCAGAGTTCAATGCAGGACATTTGCAAGTGTACATTATAGTTGCTATTCACCAACCTTTGGTATGATCATGCATATCTGGTCATAGCTGTCTCATCCTCTGAATGATGGTCTGCTGTGTGTTCTTTCATCAACTTCAGTGTCACACGAGTCTGTCAGTAAGCCAAGAAAAGTGTTTTAATTACTTGAAGCAGTCCTTTTGTGCTGATCTGCTGAAATTCTTAGCTGGAGGAAATGTTTGAGAGCATTCTAATTTTTGACTTCACTGTTCGAATACCTAAGCCATGGAGCCACTATCCACTCTTGACCCATTCTTTCTTCCCATTTCCTGCATGTAGGGGCAGCTGGATTAATCATTGTCTATTGGCTTGTATGATTTCTGATTTTTGATAATGACTAGCATCCTGTTGCCCAGGAATGGTCCCAAAGGTTTCAAACCAAGAAAATTTAAAGGTCTTGAATCTTCAGTTTTCTCTGTAGCTTAGCACACCTGGCCTTAAGCCAGCTGTTTTGAGGTGACCTGCATCTCTTAAGCTACAAACAATCTAGTCCTGTTTGACATTTTTCTCTCTAAAACCGCTGGCTGTGCAAACACCCCTACCAGAAACATAAACCTTATCTATACTGCAGATCAAAGTAGTGCTTTAAGGCTAGTCTTGATCGCTGGAAAGGCACACATATTTGCACCAGGATTATGAATGTCCATGCTCAATTTGGGGGGTGTGGTACAAGGTTCATTCCTGACCTCTGGCCAGTACCTATATGGAGTTTACATGTTTTCCCTGGTCTCTGTGGGGTTCCTCCCAAAGCATGCTGAGTATTTCCATCTTGAACTCGCCCATGAATGAAGTTCTGGGCAGCATCACAAACTCCAAATGGTGCCCTATAGGGGGAAGTGTTGTATAGACCAACTGTTTCGGGCATCTAATTTGCACAGTATCCTCCTCAAGATAGAAGAACACGAGTCAGTCTGTGTGCTGTGGCAGGGCTAGCCACTGTATGGTGTTAAAACATGGCTTTAGATTCAGTTGTGTTGATTAATGTTGCTAAGTGGGCACGGGTAATTGCCAGTGATGCATGGTTAAGGGCCTGGCCTACTCTGACCTATGCCAGGAACAGATGCCATTCTTATCTGATCTGAGGCTAGCCATTCCAAAAAATGTTGGTTGTGGAGCTTCACCACTCTAACCATAATACCTCCCTCATGTCTTCATCAGATCCCATTTGCAGTCTCTTGTGACTGCAGTGTAATTGCAAGCTCCATCTTGGGAACAGCTGTATCCTTTGTATTTGGTACAGTTACTGCATTTTCATTACTGCTTCTTCCTGTAACATTTGGAGGTTGCGTTTGAATAGTAGAGTTAGGTTTGGTATTTGTAAGGATTTTTTTGGTGGTTTTCTCCGTTAAAAAAATGCAGTGTGTTCTCTGGTAGTGCATGGTAGGTTAGGTAACTGGGTGTTAGGTAGTGTTTGGAGTACGCCTTTTCTTTAGCTTTTCTGTCTTTAGACAGTTGGTGTATTTCTCCATGATAGATAAGGAGAAGGCATTAAAGAAATGTGCAGTGTGCAGTCATTACCATCACATAAAGCACGCAGTGTGTAATGAGTGTGCTTGGAGACTGTTCCATCTGTAACAATTCTGTACCTGGGCTTTGAATTAGAGCTGGGCCAAATTGGTATTTAAGGGCATATTGCCCTGTGGCATTTCAGCAGCTTCCACTTCTTCCCTCAAAGAAACCTGACAAGGAGTGGAATTGGAGTTATGAGTTCCGCGGACCCAAAAGTGCAACAGAAAGATGAGGGATATCATATGTGTGGCTTCCTTTCATTCTGCTTAGCCAGATCTGAAGATTCACCAACCTTTGGCTTGAATGGCTATGTTGACGCATGTTCCTTCTTGTAGCTCATCTCCTACAGTGCCAGATGCTCTTTGTGTTTCACTGTTGCAGCCGTCACACTTGGGTTATCTGCCTGCAGGTAGCCCTCAGCAGGCCTGAATACCAGAGTCTTGGATTCCTGCATTGGATGCTCTCTTCTTCCATGTCAGGTCGGCAGGGGTGTAAAACATGCAGCCAACGCTATTACATCAGTCTGTCTTGCCGCACAGTGCCCAAAGCAGTTTGCAAGTGCCGGTCAGCTGACTACTGAAAGTTTCATTTTCGAGTTTCAGAACCGAAGTCTTCAAAAAAGCTAAGTACCCCATTGGGGATCCTTTTTCTTGCTCTTAACCAATGTCAGTAAAAGTTAACGATTGTATTACCTGTGGAAAGCAAATACCTCAAAGATTTTCATTCGTACTGCATTCCTTGCTTAGGCCCAGACCACGATGTTGGTTTTGTGCCTTGTTCAACCCTTGAACTATTGGTTGTCTGTCTATATTTGCAGCAAATTATTTTAGTACTCCATTTATCTAGAAATGGCTTCTGTAAGCCATCCGACTACAGATATTCCGAAAAAACGTAAGGATAAAGACAGACTGCATAGGTCCAAAACTGACGACGACACTTGCGTTAAGCTAGTTGACAGTCCGCCGGTAATCAGTGAGGTGCTTTTGCAGCCCCTGATACCTGTTACTTCAGGTACGCAGGCCTCTACTGAGACCCATTTGGATTCCGGTATGCTCCAAGATGTTTCTTCGATTATGAAACCTGTGGATGTCTCTACCTTGGATGGGTCCGGAGCCGCTGTGCAGGCACCGGCTTCTGTGGGTGTATTCAGGCCTACAGACTTGCATTTTAAACTGACGCCATCTTCTTTATCCAGGCCTAAAACTCGACCCACGCCTAGAAAGCCAATGTCCAAACCACATGTTCAGGTCCATATGCCTAAAAAACAAATTAATTAGGGGAAGCCAGCCCCCCCCCCCCCCCCCCCGAGACCTAGAACTGATTTTCTTTCTGATTCTTCTGATCAGGAATCTGATATTTCTGTTTCTTCTGATTACCACGATTTGCCCCTATCTACCTATGAGGATTCTGATGCAGAGGATTCCATTCCCTCTGCTTCCCCTCCAGAAGATTTCTCTTTTGGTGAAACCTTGCACAGTCTTGGGGAGCATTTCTGCTGGGAAAGCCAGGATTACTCTGACTCCAAAAGGAGGCTTAGGGAATTCTTACTCCTCCCTCAACATAGGCCTTTAGATATCCCTCTGGATTTTGTAGATGATGCCTTCTTGGAATCTAGCATTTCCCTCAGACACTTTACCTCCAGCTCCTAGAAAACCTGACCAGTGTTAGAGTACCTGACTCTCAAGTTCCTCTTCAAGAATCCTACTGCGGATCCAGAGACCATTTCCCAAGGACCAAAGTGCATTAAGGCTACTGCTGCCAGAAACCTACCCCCTCTGATAGAGATTCTAGAACCTTGGACAGATGGGGTAAGAAGGTATATACTTCTGCTACTTTGGCCATTAGGGCTTTAAATTGCCAGTTTCATATGTTAGTTTGTCTTTTGGCTTTTTCCCAGTAAGGGATCGCCACAGCGGACCTCAGGTCCGCTAATGATTGGCAGTAGATTTTTTACGAAACACCGAGGTGCCAGCTCGACGCCCAACCTTCAACGAAGGCACGCCCATTTATGCAAGCATGTCTTTCGAGCACTACCCAACCGCGGGGAGGACATGCAGACTCCACACAAGGCACTCCGATTCTCAGCTTGGCTTGGAACGGGAGAACCTTTCGCTGTGAGGTAACAACTCTACCACCGTACCACCGCGGCATCAGTTTCATATGTTAAAGTATCAGCAGCATATTGTGGGACTTAAACAGAAAATGATGATGATTCCTGACTGTGCTGAACACAAAGAATTACAGGATTTAATGCATTCTGCAGAACAAGTTGGTAAACATACTTTGCAATGTGGTTTTGACTCTTTAGAAGCATCTTGCAGGGCTGCTGTCACTGGGTTTATACTTAGAAGGCATGCTTGGCTTAAGGAGCAAAACTTGCCAGATCATGTTAAAGCTAAATTACTGGATGCTCCCTTAAACCAAGACCGCCTGTTTGGCAGCAAAGCTGAAGAAGTCCTCAAAAAGATGGAGGAAAAGGCTAAATCTATGCAAACTGTTAAAGATATCCTGCAAGTACAGCCTCCCAGATTTAGTAGGCATTGGCCTTCAAAGAAGTGGTCCTTTCCAGCCTCTTCCAGGCCTTCAGTCCAAACCCAGGAATGGCAGGCCACCTAGGTTACAGTCTTAGGCTACGCACAGGCCTAAGCAGTGGGGGGCTCCCACTTCCAAAGCATGGAGTAGTAAGACACCCCCCTGTGGAAAAATGGCACAATGGCCTAATCTTAAACCTTCCAAGCCCTGCTCAGCTGCCTGCTCCCTTAGGAGTAAAGCTCGCCCTGCATGCAAAAAACTGGGAACTCCTTACCCAGGATAAACTGGTTTTGAATATAGTTTCCCAAGGATACAGATTCCACTTCCACACACTACCATCCCCAAACGGTTGGCCAGACCTACCCCCAAATCAGTGGGCAAGAGGCACAACAGCAGGTTCTCTCTCTCTCTCTCTCTCTCGTATGTATCAGGGCTATTCAACCTGTCCCAGCAGACGAAAGGGGACAAGGTTTTTATTCAAGACTTTTCCTGGTACCCAGGAAAGACCGCTCCTGGCGTCCTATCCTAGACCTTTTTATTCTAAACGCATTTTTGGTAATCCCAAAATTCAAGATGCTAACGCTTCAACAGCTGCTTCCTATGATGGACAAAGATGCCTGGTTGGAAACTTTAGACTTAAAGGAAGCTTACCTGCACATTCCAATAAGGGAATTTTACAGGAAATACCTCTGCTTCAGGGCAGGCTCCATGCACTTTCAGTTCTCTGCACTTGCCTTTCGCTTATCTACTGCGCCCAGGATGTTCAGTGTCTAGCTCCAGCCATTGCGTTTTGCAGGCAGAGAAATATTCAAATATGCCCATACTTGGACGATTGTCTGATTCAGGCAGGAAGCCAGGAATTGCTATTAAAACATCTGGCATTTGTAAAGAAACTAAACTCGCTGGGGTACACCATAAACAAAAAGAAATCTCACCTAGTACCCTGCCAACAAATTGTATTCGAGCTTGGTCTCAGGAATACAACTTCCCAGATGGCTTTTCTCACTACAGAGAAACCAGTTTATTTAATCTACTCCAAACTACTGGCCACAAAGACCCAGCTGTCTGTAAGGAAAGTTCTGCAAGCCCTGGAGTTCATGGCCTCTTGTATTCTACTAATTCCATATGCAAGACTGCATATGAGGAAACTGCAGTGGTATCTAAAAAGCCTATGGTGTCAACATTCTCAGGACCTCGAATCAATGATTCCTATCATTCCTTGTATAAAGACAGAGTTCCTTTGGTGGGCAGAGGCCTGCTACCACAACAAAGGGCTCCCTTTCACTTTACCCATTGCCGCCCAAACCCTAACAGATGCATCAGACTATGCATGGGGATCTCACTTGGCAGGGCAGTGCAGTGCATTCAGGGAAAGTGGAACCCAAGACAGATGCACCTGCATATCAACTAAAAAGAAATGTTAGCTGTACAGAACTCCGTGACAGCCTTCAAGGACCACTTTCTTCCAGGACAATTATTGGTAAAGACAGACAACACCACAGTTATGTGGTACATAAGCAGGGGGGAACCCACTCGTACCCACTCTGCAGACTAGCCATGGCTCTGTGTAACACAGCCTTGATCTACCAAGTGCAACCTACAAGCTCAATTCCTGCCAGGCAAGCTAAATTCATTGGCAGACCTAAGCAGAAACCTCATGGACCCACACGAATGGAAACTGGAACCAAAACTATTAAACCTCTTTAAGAACAAATGGGGGACCCCAGAGATAAACCTGTTTGCCTCCCCTCAAAACTACCAATTGGGCAAATTCTGAACAAGGACTTCCCACAGTCAAGCTTGGAAAGTGGAAGTCCTGTCCTTTACCTGGGAAAGCCTCTCAGTTATGCCTTCCCCCTCTGCCTCTCCTCTCAAAGGTTCTGCTAAAGATCAAACAAGACAAACCAAGGACAATACTGATTGGACCAGACTGGCCATGCCAGCACTGGTAACCCCCTCTTGTGCAGTATGACACTGCTGGAACCACGGCACCTTCCTCAGACCCCTTCCCTGCTGTCCCAGCAGGCTGGCCAGATTCTGCACCCTCTGCTTCAAATCCTGAAACTTGGAACCTGGTTAATTCCTTGAGCTCTCCAATAGCATCCCCCCATAAGCAGGTGCTAGATGTCATTCTGGAGGCAAGGAGGTGTAGTACCAGAAAATCCTATGCTGAAAAGTGGAAAAGATACTGTTCCTGGAGCCAGACTCTGAGAATGGGCACAACGGTGCCCAGCTTACCTCATTATTCTTCAGTAATTAACAGAAATGCTCCACAAGGGCCTTTCCTTCTCGTCTATTAAAATTCATGCCTCTGCTATTTCAGCACATTATAATACTGAATCTCCCCTCTTTTCTCACCCCCTGCTAAAACAATTCCTCAGAGGGCCCAAAAATTTAAGACCCCCAGGAGAGTCCCTACTCCAGCCTGGGACCTTAGCTTTGTATTGGAAAAGCTCACTCTCCCTCCTTTTGAGCCAGCTGCAACTGCAGAGTTGAAATTCCTCTCTTGGAAAACAGCCTTCCTTCTAGCCAGCAATTCAGCAAGAAGAGTATCTGAATTACAGGCCCTCATGGCAGTGGAGCCCTTCATTCTCTTCCATGCAGACAGGGTTTCCCTGAGGACCAGTCCTTCCTTTATGCCTAAGGTTGGTGTCTAGTGTGGCCCTTAATCAGTCCATTCATTTGTCTACTTTTTTCCCAAATCCACTAAACAAAGCGGAACGAATACTGCACTCTTTGGACGTGCACAGACACACCTTGGATATTATTTGGACAGGGCTAAGCCTCTCAAAATCTGAACAGCTGCTAGTTGGCTTTGCTGTAACGGCAGAGGGGAAGGCCATTTCAAAGCAAACTATTTCTAAGTGGATAGCCCATTGCATTCATTTCTGCTCTAAGCACCATGGAAAACCTACCCCACAGGGGATAAGATCACATTCCACCAGGGCTGCATATACCTCTACAGCCTTTATCAGAGGTGTCCCTACCAGCGACATCCTAGAAGCTGTTACCTGGAGCTCTGTACATACCTTCACCAAGCATTACCACATAACTTTTTTTCTAAACACAGAGCTAGTTTTGCCACTGCAGTCTTGCAGGGCTTAATAGCTGGCCCTAATGCTCTCTTAACTTCCTCCTCCCTTCCTTAACTTTGGGAATATACCCAAATGTGATGACTCCAGCCGTGAAACACGAAGAACATAGTACAGTTGTGTACACTCTACATAAATGTAGATGTTAGAGTGTATTCACTGTTGCAGTCCTGGTTACCCTCCCTCCAGCCCCCTGACTTCTCCTGGCTCTACCTTTCCTTCTTGTTTGGTGTATTTAAGCTTTCTGGTGTATTTGCTTTTTGTTGGAGGGTTACCATAACATATAATTGCTTCTCATTGTGGGGGCACCTGACATCTGGGTCAAGAAAAACTGATGTAATGGCATTGACTGTATGTTTTATACCCCTGACTACCTGACGTCATGGAAGAAAAGCATCCGACGCAGGAATCCAAGACTCTGGTATTCAGGCCGGCTGAGGGCTACCTGCAGGCAGATAACCCAAATGTGATAACTGCAACAGTGAATACACAAGAACATCTACATTTATGGTAAGTGTACACAACTGTACTTTTTGGAGAAATCTCTCACCAGCTTTGTTCCCAGTCCCTTCTTGTTGGGGGTTGAGGTAGGTGCAGTTGTCAACCATGCAGTCTTTCTAATATGTCTATGCTCCTGCCTTCCAGCGTAGCTTATGGCACATCTCAAGCTGATTGCGCTGGCATTGACATGCACTGCCACACTTGGAGGTGATTATGTAATTTTGCAGATTGCTTTAAGGCGCCCTTTGTTAATGCCCCTTTTGACATTTCCTCTCTGTTTGGCCCAAATGTCAGACGTTAACCAGGAGTAAACAGGAAGGAAGACAGTCTGCCATTTTAGGGCACTTTACCACCTTTTAAACTGTCTTTCTCTAGGAAGTGGAAGGGGGGGGGGGGTACTGCCTCATTGAATCACACCAACTGCTATGTTTTCAGAATGTCCTTGTTAAGGGTGCCTTTCATGGTGGTGGTGGTGGGGGCAGCTAGAACAGAAGCCACCCACTCAACAAATGTGGCCTGCAGAAGCAGGGTACTTCCCACAGAGTTTTTATCCAGGAGGATTTTCTGTGTTCCTGAAAGGTTGCTTAATTGGCCTACTCTGGAGGCATTTGGAAGTTTCTTGGCTCGCCACAGAAAATCTTATGAGGTCATCACCTCGAATGCATGGGTGTTGACTGTTCTCCAGAGGTTATACAACTTGATTTTTATTTTTGCAGAGAAAATTCCAAGTAGTTTTCTCACATTTAACACACAAGGGATGCAGCAGGCAAGAGTTCAAAGCTACTGACAGTCCACCATGAAGTCCCACCAGACCTTGAATTTGGGGTGTATTTCAGGTTCTTCTCGTACCGAAGAGCAAGGACCTTTGACAAGTTTGGAGCTGAACAAACTGAACAGTTACATGAAGCAGATCAAGTTTCAGGTGGTCATGATGCAGTCCATTCTGCCTCTACTGAAAGAGGTGAGTGGAAGTGCTCTATTTAAAATATCAGATTAGCATCATATAAAGATCGCAAGGTTGTCCAGGAGATATCTGCCCGTTTGGCTGGGAGTCTGTCATTATCCATTCAGAGTGCTGCCCTTTGGTCTCACCACTGATCCTATTTTATCTGTGCCCCCCCCCCATTTGAGCCTTCAGCCACTATTTCTTTGTTGCTATCTCAGAAGACTGTTTTCCTGGTGGCATTTGTCTACTAGACTGTCTTCAGAACTGCAGCCTTTATCCTCAGTACCTCCGTGTTTGGTTTTCTGTAGGGATAGGGTTTCCCTCAACTGATGACTCTTTTTTGCTTAAGGTTGTGTCCATCTGCTTTGAATCAGCTTGTTTACCTGCATCTTTCTTGTATTTCTGTAGTAAAGGGGAATATTTGATACACTATTTAGATGTTCATAGATAGCTGAGATTTTTTCTGGGTACGACCAAAGCTTTCAAAAAGACAACTTTGTCTCATTTTCTAAGGCCTGGTTGGGCAAGCCATCGTAGAAAATAATCCTACCCAGATGACTGATTCTTTTCAAATGGAATTGCAATGTCTTTGCTGACAAAACCTAAAGGTCATTTTACTAGAGCAGTGCCTACTTCTACAGCATTTTTATCCAGAGTTTCTATTGAAGATGTTGTGGTGCCACTGCTACTTAAAGTAGTGCATGCACATTTGAGTCCCATTACAAACTGAATGTACATTCCGGGTTTAGGGCCTCCTTTTGGTTCCACTTTTCTGCAGAATCTCTACTAGGGCCTCTCTAGGATTGATACATGTCTGTAGACTCTGCCCCACAGGTTGAAGCCAGACATAAGGCGCTATCAGATAAGAAAGTTTATGTACTTATTGATCTATGTTACCTGTTGAAGTAATTCTTCCCTCCCGTCTCCCTCTTTTGGGAAGTTTGGACAGAGGTAGTGGTTGGCAGAGTTGTGTGGTTGGGGGTCCCATTTCATCTTGGGGTCTAATGTAAGATCCTGGAGTTTTCCTTTATATATGTGGAGGGGCAAAACCTATCTAAGGGAGATAGGAGGGAGCAAGGTATTATGGTTAGAGGAGGTGAGGCTCCATGTCTTTTGGAATGTCCAATCTTTGGTTTGATAACACACAGGTTGAACTGCACAGAAATGGAAAACACAGATCTGTTGTGATAATTACATAGCATTTGTTTCATCATCCTGTTCAGTGTTGTAGTCATTTAATATCCTTCCTGCATGTAGCCTGTCTGGCCTACTGTGGCATTAGGACTTTGGTGGTACCAGAGAGATATTGGCTGATCCATCTTCAGATCTTTTTTTTTGCCATAGTGTTGCATGCTGTTTGAGTTCTGTGGTTTGGCTTACTTCCAAAGGAAGAATGAATGATAGGTTGGTAATTTTCCTTTGTAACAAAATTCTGATGGCTTCTAATGTCAGTGCCTCTTGTTTTATTTAGGGCCTATGCACGACCATATGGCCTGCCCCATTTGCCAGGCCTTCGTCCATTCGGTCAGCCATTCGAGCCGCCCAAGAAAGGCCAGAACTTCCAGGCTTTATGTTGTAGCCGTGCCTCTGCCACACTAAATCCCTTTTGTGGCTGTCAGCCTGGAGCAACGATTGGTCACTGCCGATATGGGTAGAGTGGATACCGCTGTGGAAGCTGCAGAACCTGGAGCAGAAGGCACGTCCTTTTGAGGTCCTGAAGACATATGCGCCTGACAGTGAGGTGGAACCGCTGCTCCCACTGGCCACCTGGACGGATCCCTCCCCTACCACGCTAAGTGACAACAGGACCTACCCTGACCCAGTTTCCTGCTAGGCCTTCTCTGAAGGCCAGCCTGATTGGCAGGCCTTTTCATAGAGTTTATTCAATGTCTTTGTGGAGTTGAGGCCTTCTACCCCCTTACCCTCCCCAGTGGCTCCTCCTGTGATGAGCCCTAGGCCCCAGGTGATAGACGCCTCTCAGGTGGAATTGGAAGAATCCTCTTAGTCTTCTTTAAAGGATTCACTTTCCTGTGTCTCACAATTACCCTCCTCTCTTGGCTATGCCTCCCTTGAAGAAGAATCTGGTGAAGCAGACTCCCCAGCTGAGTACATCACCTTTGGGGAGACAATTGCTAAGATGAGGGAGCATTTTAAATGGGAATCTTCTGAAATATCAGAAGTGCAGAAAATGTACTACAGACTTCTTCAGATGGACTCCCCTGCCCCTTCAGCTATCCTTCCAGTACTGCCAGCCTTTCTTGCATTCACTGCAGCATCTTTCATCCCAGACTCTCAGCCTCCAGCTCCCCGCAGGCCTGACAGCTTCTACAAAGTCCCAGAAGGGGATATATTTTTGGTTGTGTCCTGCTGCTGACCTTGACTGTCTGTTCCAGCGGGCAAGGCTTCCAAACTACTACTAGCCTCTTCCCTCCTGTCTACTGACAGCAAGGCCATGGAATGCCTGGCGAAGAAAGTCTAAACGTCTTCCGCCCTAGCTTTCAGGGCATTAAATTACCAAACTCGTATGTCCCAGTATGCCCTAGCCCTTTTGGAAAAAGCCAAACAATCGTCTGATATTACAGACTCTCCTGCCAGAGTTCAGCTGTCTAGTCTTATTTCCCTAGGCTATCAGGTCATTAGGCAGTCTGAGTGCAGCTACGATGCTGCAGATGCCTTAGTAAGGGCAGCTGCATCAGCTTATGTCCTTTGGAGATACTCCTGGCTGTGGTTACAGCCCCGACTAGACATCCAGGCCAACCTTTAGATGCACCTGTAGACTATTTGGGATTAAAGCAGTCTATTTAGGATTAAAGCAGCAGCAGATTTATTCAAAAAATGCGGCAAAAAGGGAAGGAGCTACAGGACATTAAGCACCTGTTTGTCTCCTATCCCCAAATTCCACAGGAATTACCCCTCCAAAACTCAATTTTTCAGGAAGCACTCCACCCTCAACCCTGCTTCTAGGCCCAGTAAAGCTGCCAGGAAGCAAGCTACTCCCTCCAGGCCTGCACAGACTTCCACTCAGAAGCCTCAGTTTCAAAACAGGGCAGGTAGTCAGTGACTACCTGCCACTCTTAAACTCTCCCCATTCCATTCCACTGTCATTAAGGCTGTCACTGTCTCACTGTGTAGAAAAACATCACTACAGGCAAGTAGGTGCTATCCATAGTAGAAAGTCTGGTTCATGACCTGGATCACTACCCTGTCTTGGAGAGAGGTATTCCCAGCCCCCAAAGAACAGTTAAATCTTTTTCAACCAATTTTAGACAACTTCATTGCACACGGTACTATTCAAACTGTTCCGCCTTCAGAAAAGGGGAAAAGGATTCTTTTCCAGGCTCTTCCTATTTCCAAGGAAAGATGGGCCCTGGAAACCAATCATAGAGCTCTCCCACCTAAATCTCTTCCTGTAAGTGTCTACTTTTTTTGGATGCTCACCTTGCAAACACTTTTCCCTCTAATCTTACCTCAGAGGTTCATGGCCACCCAGGACATAAAGGATGCCTACCTTCACATTCCCATCAGACCCAATTTCAGTTGATAGCTGTGATTCTCTCTAGCCTCATGTTATCAGTTCTCTGCCTTGCCCCTCCCTCTTTTTACAGCACCGAGGGTTTAAGTGCCTGGCACCAGTGGTGGCCTTCTGCAGAGCCCAAGGGATTCAAATTTTCCCTTTAGACCTGCTTATTCAGGTGGATTGCAAAAAATCCGTCCTACTCCATGTTCAGACCTCTGTCTCCTTCCAGGTGCTGGGGTTCAAGATAAATTACTTCAAGTCCAACCTGACCCCCTCAAGACCTTGTCTTCTTGTGGTGTAGAATCTGGATAGATATGAAGGCCTTCCTACTTCTCCAAAAGGTGGAAAACTTAAGGCAGTACCTGCTCTGTGTCCTTCAGGTCACATAATTGACTACCAGGCCACATGGCCTCTACCATTCTCATGCTACCATTAACAAGACTTCATGTAAGAAAGCTGCAATGGTACCGAAGATCCATATGGACTCTGTGCACTCATCTTCTGGAATTCAAGATCCCCTTCTTAACTTGCTTCAAGAAAGAGTTTCAATGGTGCCTGAATCAGGTCGGCAACAACCCAGGCCTACCCATGCAAGTACCCCTACCAGTGCAGGAAATGTGCACGGATGCCTCAGAGCTGGGGTGCGGAGCAGCCATGGCCTCAAGGGTCCAGGGTACTTGGCCAAATTCCTCTAGACAGGGTTATATCAATGTCCGAGAGATGAGCAATACAGCCCTGAAGGCCTTTCAGCCTTGACTGAAACAAGGTCCATTGAAACTGTTCATACAACACCACAGTGTTATGTCAACAAGCAGGAGGGTAAGAAATCATATTTGCTATGCTGGCTAGCTCTTCTAGTGTGGGAGCAGGCCATAAAACTGGAAGTCACTCTAAGCAGTGTACATTCCTTCAAAACACAATTCTCAGGCAGACACCTTAAGCAGGTCCATGTCAGTTCCACAAAGGGATGCTCCACAGGGGATATGTTCTTGGACATGGTCCTCATGTAGGGTACACCTCAAATAGATCGGTTTGCCTCCCCTATGAACAGACAACTTTCAGATTTTTGCACCAGGCTGCCCAGTCCTCTGGTGAGGGCAACGGACGTCTTTTCAGTCTCCTGGAAGGGGGAGGTTTTTTATGCATCCTCCCCCTCTTTCCACATCAAAAGGTCCTTCTGAAAATTCATCAGGACAGACGGAATATCTTGTTGATGATGCTCTTTTGGCCAAGACCACATTGGTTATCCCTCCTGCATTTAGCCAAGGGCAATCACCACAAGTTACCCCACAGAGTGTACTTTCTCACACAGGACAAGGGGTCTCTAATGCATGCACACGGTCTGTCTCTACACCTCACCTTGTTGGTGACAGAAATCTGATCTTTTACCGACACCTATACAATGAGTATGTGCTCACAGTCTTGCAGGAGGCAAGGAAACCTAATAGTAGGAGATTTTGTATATCAAAATAAAAAGATTCTCCATCTGGTGTCTTCAGAGAGTTGGACCCTTATCAGGGAGATGTACCTCTGGTACTGTTCTACTTGTGTGAACTTCTGCAAACAGGGTTAGTGTACTCCTCCATCAAAGCTTACTTGGGGGCAGTTTCAGCATTTCTGACTCTAGAATCTCCTTTGTGTTCCAGATTGCCTGCAAAGTTGTTTCTAAAGGGTGTGCTGCACCTCAGGCCCATCAGGAAACCTACCCCCCCCCCCCCCGCCTCCCTGAGACATTAAATTGTTTGGAGAAGCTGATGCCTTCCCCCTTTTGAACTGGCCTCCAAGGCTTCACTGAAACACTGCACATGGAAAAGAGTACTCCTAGTGGTTTTGACTTCAGCCAGAAGAGTGAGTTGCATGCTGTCAAGGCCATTCTCTATTTCCTTATCTTACACAAAGACCGGGTAACCTTTAGAACAAAATCCTTCCTTCGTGCCCAAGGTGGTCAATAAGCTTTCATTAAACCAAGTTATTCACCTCCTCACCTTGTTTACCCCCCTTCTGAGTGACCGAGTCTACACTCCCTTGATGTGCACAGACAGCTCAGGTTCTACTTGGACAAGACTAAATTTGTCAGAAAATCTGACCAGTTTTCTCATTTCACCCCAGGGCTTGGGGAAAGCTGTAACTAAACAGACTATTTCTGCCTGGATTTCGAGGGCAATTACTTTCTGCTATGCACACCATGGGAAATCCTTGGAGTCTAAAGTGAAGCCACACTCCACTAGGGCCGTGACTTCCTCAGGAGCCTATAAAGGATTAGACAATGCCACCATTTTAGAGGCAGCTACATGGACATCTGCCCACCATTAACCAAGCATTATAAGTTGGATCACATTTCTAGATCCACAGCTGGCTTTGCCAGGCAATCCTCCATGGAATTCTGGAGAATTCTTTCCAGCCACCATCGTCTACCTCACAGTGAGCTTTGGCACTCACCCGGCAGTACAGAATACTGCAACATGGGAATAGGATGCAGAATAGTTGTGTGTAAAATCGTACCATACCCATAGATGTCCTTCTCTTCCATGTCGCAGTATTCCTTCCATCCGTCCTTCCCCACCTGTTCTGTATTTAGCTCCTCTTGGATGGCACTGAACTTACTCAGTTTGACCTGAGAATGGGATTCTCCATTCTGAGGTCTGGTGCATGCAGATGTCACTTTTATGGCCCATGTAGCTCTAGCCACATTAGACGTCCCATGCACCTGGCAGTGACTGCAAGCTTTTGTATACTGGCCGGACGTTTGGGTAGCAAGAGGAGGGATTCCAGGAGTACAGAATACTGCAGTATGTAAGAGAAGGACATTATGTGGTTATGGTAAGATTTTACGCAACTATTCTTTATCCTTAATGAGTGTAAGTGGGACCATAGATAATTTGAGAGGAACCATGCATGGGATATAAAGCATTTAGTAACTGCCCTCCGTCCACTAGTATAGGGGGCAGTCCTGGGGTAAATGGTTAACATCCATAGATGAAAGTTGTAATAAAATAAACACTGCTACAACTGCCAGTGGAAACCAAATAAACTGCGAGGAAAAACCTTTGGCAGACCACCACGGCACCACGTTTCAACTGTTAAAACCACAAATTAAGTAAAACTGTAAAATGCAGGAATAAAAATCAGATACGCGCTTTCGGCTAGTATAGCCTTTTTCAGAGAACATCAATTCGAAAGTAATCCAAGCAAGGCAGACAGTCTGTTTCCATACTTAAAGGATTTTCGACTGGAAACAGACTGCCTGCCTTGCTTGGATTACTTTAGAGTACAATTATATAGGTTCATAGGATGGTACTTGGTTATCTGCCCGAAGGCATATTAGCCCAGCCACGTTGTGAGGTATTGACCGCCCCTTTAATAGTTCCCTAGACCCTTGTACTAGCAGCTAGTACCCTTGGCCCCTATCTAGTAGTGCTGTTGGTGTGATCCCGGTGTGAACTTTCTGTTATCCATCCACTCATCAAGGTTCCTCTTGAAGAGTGATAGTGAGGGGCTTTGTGTTATGTAGATCGGGACCCTGTTCCATAGTAAGGGAAGTCTCTGCGAAGGGAATCTATCCCTCCAGCATGTTCTATTCATTGTTGTGTTGAGGTTTATATCTCTAGAGCGTGTAACTCGAGTATATTTGGTTTTGCTAAGATGGAGCATGTTCAAGTCTGGGTTGGACATGGCTCTGTACGTTAGACAGAGATCGCCTCTGAGAAAGCGGTATGCGACAGAGAACATTCTTAGCTTTTTCAGTCGTGCTGCATAGGGCAACTGTTTGAGGCCAGTAATACTTTTGGTTAGGTACCTCTGTGGTCTCCAGCTGCTGGAGATGTCTAGCCAGGTACATTCCAATTGGTACATTGTACTCAATGATGGGTCTGATTAGGGAAGAGTAGAGGGGCACCATTACATCCTTAGATCTTGATGCGAACCCTTTCGTGATCAGATGGATCTCTCAGGATTTTCTAACCACTTGGGCAACATGGTTATCAAAGGAAAGCTGACTACTTGGGTCCCTAGATCCCTTATTTCTTCAGATTTCAGGGGTCCCTAGATCCCTTATTTCTTCAGATTTCAGGGGATTACCTCCTATGTTGTAGTTTGCGGGTACTCTGTTTTTTCCAAAGGGGATTACTACGCATTTTTTTGCATTTAGCTTGAGACCATGGCTTTGACACCATGCATCAGTTTCATTTAGGCCCTTCTGGAAGATCCCATGTCGGCCAGAGACTCTGTTATAGCACCTAGTTTGCAGTCGTCCGTAAACTTAGTCCGCCACAGCCCTTCCGTGCTAGCCTGTACTTCTGAGACGTATATGCCAAACAGGAGGGGCCCCAGAACAGATCCCTGAGGCACAACACTCGTTACTGGTCTCGATTTGGACATAGATCCCGCTACTTTTACTTTATGGGATCTGTCTGAGAGCCAGTTTGCGATCCATCTTGTGACGTAAGGGTTTATGCCCAGGCTGGTGAGCTTATCAATAATACCTGAATGGGGAATGGTGTCAAATGCTTTAGCAAGGTCAAGGTAAGCAGTGTGTACCTCCTTTCCCTTATCTATAGCCTGAGTAACTGTCTCAAAGAAATCCACCAGGTTCAGGAGGCATGATCTGCCCTTGAAGCCGAACTGTGTAGGGTCCAGCGACTGGAGGTTCCCAATCTCTCCATTTATGAGTTCCATAATGATTCGCTCCATAGCCTTACAGATCAGACTGGTCAGGCTTATTGGTCGGTAGTTCCCATGGTCAGTTGTGGCCCCACCCTTGTGTAGCGGGACCACCGTTGCCGTGCTCCATTCTATGGGCACATATCTTATGGAGAGGCTGAGACTGAGCAGGGTATTAAGATGCGGAGTTGATTCCTTTTGGAGCTCGCGTATGACAGCCTGGGACACCATCTGGTCCCATGGAGGCAATGCTTTTAGCTTTAGATAGAGCCTTGTTAACCAGACTTACACAGTCCCCTGGAATGGTAATAGGCCCTGTAGGTGGTGGTGGGGGGATTTGCACTGAACCTGTCGGCCAAGATGTTGGCAGTGTCAGAAGGGTCAGTGTATTTTGTTCCATTTTGTACTAGCTCAGAACAGACCTGAGCGTTGCCATTTAGGTTTTTGATGTAGCCATAGAAGGCCTTATGGTTATCCTTGGCAACATTCTTTTCAAAATTAGCTTTAGTTGACTTGATGAGGGCCCTCAATTTCTTACTAATGCTGATCAGGGATGATTTTTCTACTTGAGATTTGGCCTTTTTTTGTATAAGTCTTCTCCTTTGATTGTAAAGTTTGCTTATGGCCGGGGACCACCAGACTGGTCTCTTCTTGTTTGAGGAAGGAGTCTTGGTTTTATTTGGGATAGCACGATCCATGCAATCCTGAAGATGCATATAGAGTGCCTTGGTGTAGCATTCCGCATCTTGGATATCATTATCCTTCTGCAAGGGAATAGTGAAGCTTTCCACTTCGGGTGCAAGTAATTTGAAGTTTGCTTTGGAAAGGTTTTTGACTATGGTTTCTTTGACTGGGGGAGGAGGATGTCGAGGGTTATCAGTTTGTGGTCGGATCTAACCAAGGAGGGAGTGATAATGGGTGTGGTACAATGGGCACCCATATTTGTGATGATTAAATCCAATATGTTGTCCCTTCTAGTGGGGGAACGTATACTGGTTGTTCAAGGGCATTTGAATTTATAAATTCTGTGAATCGCTGAGCATAGGAGTTGGAACATTTGGTTCTTTGCCCAGTCTATACCAGGGTAGTTGAAATCACCCAAGATTATGGTGTTGGGTAGGACCTTTATATTTTCCAATGTCTCAATGAATGCAGAGTGAGCATCTTGGGACATGGGCGATCTATAACCAGCTACGAATTGAAATGTGGTTTTGCCTGCTGATAGTTGCTCATGGATGATCTCTGGGGCATCATGCTGCGCTACTAACCTGGAGATATGGGTATCCTTGATGAATATGGATACATCTCCGCCCTTTGTACTGCGATCCGGTAACTTGAGGCCAGAAGGTATGATAAGAATTGTAACATGGCAGTGCGGGAGTGCTCTCTTGAGCCTTGAACCAGGTTTCTGTCACTGCACAAACACAGATTTTCTCCATGCTGAGGAGAGCCTCGAGTGTGTGCATTTTGAGGTTGGGACTTCTGGCATTGAGTAGCATTACCCTTAGTTTTTGGTTACCTGCGCTGGTTATGGTGGTTGGTTTGTCCTTCGAGCCTTGCCTAAAAAAGGCACTATGGGGATGGCAAGAGCCTTGGCCAGTATTCGAAAACCTAGGGGTGACAGGTGCAACCTGTATATATTTGTAATATATGTAACATTTTTTATTTATTTTTTGACATAAGACGAGTTTGTTTGCTACTACTACTACTCTCTGATCTGATTTTTACATAGTGATTAACTAGAGATATAGAGACTGAAAATCTTTTACACAGAGAAGTTTCTTACACAGTTTTCTATATGTAATTACGCACCTATATTCTTGTACACTTGTATGTATTACAGCTGTGTAATTTATAAATATAATTAGAGAGGTATGTACAGTGGATATATAAAAAGTGTACACACCCCCTTGTTAAAATGCCAGGTTTTTGTCATAAAAGAATGAGACCACAATAAATAATTTGATGACTTTTACCACCTTTAATGTGACCTATAACCTGTACAATTAAATTGAAAAACAAACAAATTGTTTGGGGGGGGCTTACAGTAAGCTGGTTGCATAAGTGTGCACACCTTTAAACTGATACTCTGTTGAACCTTTTAATTTAATTACAACATTCAGTCTTCTTGGGTGCACACCTACCATCAAAGAGACTGATTAACCCCAAATAAAGTTGGGCTGTCCTGGTGGGATTTTTCTGACATTTACTCAGTTGCCTGCTACAGCAAAAGCTATGGTTCGCAGAGAGCTTACAAGTCATCAAAGGGATCTCATTGTTTAAAGGTATCAGTCAGGAGAAGGGTACAAAAATAATTCCACAGCATTGGATATACCATGGAACGCAGTGAAGACTGTCCTCAAAAAGTGGAGAAAATATTGGACAACAGTGACGTTGCAAA